>NW_023270231.1:7760750-7877076 GCF_011800145.1 Mirounga leonina
TCAGATGGGAAAGGAAGACATAAACTTATCTATATTTGCAGATTACATGATTTATATATAGAAAATTCTAAGGAATACACACACACAAAAATTAGTACTAATAAGCAAGTACAGCAGAGTTGTAGTATATGAGGTCAATATGCAAATGACAACTGTATTTATAAACACTAGCAATGAACGTTCCAAAAATGAAATTAAGAAAACAATTCTATTTACAATAGATCAAAAAGAACAAAATACTTAGTTACACATTCATAAAATAAGTATAAGATTTGTACATTGAAAACCATAAGCATTGTTGAAAGGAATTAAAGATCTAAGTAAATTAAAAGACTTCTCATGTTCAAGTGTCAGAAGACTCAGTATTTTAAGATGGTAATAGTATTCTAATTAATCTATAGATTCAACACAATTGCTATCAAAATCCTAACTGGCCTTTTCTTTTGCAGATATTGGCAAGTTTATCCTAAAACTCAAATGGAATATAAAAGACAAAGAACAGCCAAAAAATACATTCTCAAAAAAGAAGAACGAAGTTGCAAGACTCAAATTTCCCTAATTTTAAATCTTACTACAAATCTACGATAATTAAAATAATTTGGTACTGGCATAAAGATAGACTTAGAGATAAGTGGCTAATTGATCTTAGACAAAAGGGCCAGGACAACTGAATGGGGAAAAATAGTTTTTTCGCAAATCTGTGCTGGGACAACTGGGTAGCCACCTTCGGAAGAGTAAAGCTGGATGCCTACCTCATAGCATATGCAAAAATTAAATTTAAATGGCTTATAGACTGAAATTTAATAGCTTGAAATATACAATTCTTAGAGGAAAACATAAAAACATATATTGAATATTAACCTTAGGTTAAGCAATGGTTTCTTAGCACACCAAAAGCACAAGTGGCAAAAAGAATATGTAGATACACTGGATTATAAGAAAATTAAAACCGTTTGTGCTTTAAATCATACCTTCAAAAAAGTGAAAAAACCATCCACAGAATGGAAGAAACTATTCACAAATCATGTATCTGATAAGGGTCTTGTATCTTACAACTCAGTGATAAACAAATACTGAAATTTAAAAACAGTCCCAAGATCTAAATAGACATTTCCCCAGATATAGTATGCCAATGCCAACAAACCCATAAAACAATGCTCAATAAATTTAATCATGGGGATGAAACTGAAAAGCACAATGAGAGAACTTTTCACATAAACTAGGGTGGCTACACTTAAAAATTTATTAAAAAATAAATAAAAACAAGCGTTAGGAATATGGAGAAGTAACACTTAATACATTGCTAGTTGACATGTAAAATGATGTAGCCACTGAGGAAAAGAGTTTGACAGTGACCCAAATTATTATAGATATCTTATGATCAAGCAGTTCCACTCTGAGATGTATAACCAAGAAAAAGTAATCACTAGTCCACACAAAAACTTATATATAAATGTTCATAGCAGCTTTAGTCATAATAGCCAAAAATAAGCCATGTATCCATAGAAGTGGAACCTACCCATATGTCCATGAATCGAAGAATGGATAAATGTGTACCCATAAATTTAACATTAATTATTCGCAAAACAAAGGTAGAACTTATTAATAAGCCCACCACATGGATGAACCTAAAAATTATGCTGAATGAAAGAAGCCTGCACAGAGAGCTACAAATTGTATGATTCTGTTTATATGAAATGTCCAGAATAATCAAATCTGTAGAAACAAAGTAGATTAATAGTTGCCATGGGCTAGATGGGAGTGTGGTACAGGGAGAGGGATTATGGGGATGACTGCTAATGGGTACAGGATTTCTTTGAGGTAAGACAAAAATGGCCTAGAATATGTTTGTAGTGATGACTGCACTAAAAAACAGAATTTTATACTTTAGAATAGTATATTTTATGACATTTTATTAGCTCAATAATCTGTTTATAATTTATATAATACCAGATGTATGTTTCTAAATACTTGATGCCTTTTACTTGTCCATATTTTCATATAAATGCAAATAACAAATCATATACAAACCATATATATCTGCATATGACATGCTTATACATTTAGGTATGTATTCATTTTATAAATTTAACACATTCAAAGGTTATTTTCACATAAATGACATTATGGTACAGCATATTGTCACAAAACTTTAAAACATAATAATCATATTCCACTCTCCCATACAGAACATATAGTTCTATTTCATTTTCTCTTTTGGTACTGCAGTATTACATCTTACTGATTTATCATAGCTTATTGAACTCTTCCCTTACTGGTAGACATTTAGTTGCTCTCCATCTTCTACAAAAACAAAAACATCATAATGAACATTTTCGTTATCTATGCAAATATATCTATTAAAATATTCCTAGAAGTGGAATTGCTGGGTCAAAAATTATGCATGTATTATTTTGACAAGCGCTATCAATTTTGATAAGTGCTGTCCAATTTCCAGAAACACTACAGACAAGCTATATTCTCAACAATATTGGAATTGGAGCATAGTGTTTGAAAGAAAGGGATTTGTGACTAAACTATTTGGATTCATACCCAAACACCACCACTGTTAAGGTGGGCAACTCTAATCTTCTGAGTATCATAAAGACGGCATTATGTTTAATTATATGAGGTCCAACTCACTGTAACTGTTAAACTTAAGTTATATATCATTTATTTTTAAACTGATTATGATGAAGTTTCCTATTTCCCCCACACCTTACCAACAGGAGATGCCATTCTATTTAGTTTTTTCCACTTCATTGATGAATAATAAATATCAAACATATGCTTAGATAATGGATCCTGGACTCAGAATACCTAATATCCATCACTATCAAGCCATGTAAATTTGGTTAGACTGCTTTTCTGTGTAGCAAGGTCCTCATCTCTAAAATAAGGATTCAATATTATGGGTTTGTTGTAACAGGGATATGCTTTTTAAAAATATATATTTTATATGTTTATTTGACAGAGAGAGAGAGCACATGCACATGCAGGAAGAATGGCAGGCAGAAGGAGAGGGAGAAGCAGACTCTCTGCTTAGCAGAGAGCCTGATGCGGGGCTCAATCCCAGGACCCCCAGATCATGACCTGAGCCGAAGGCAGATGCTTAACCAACTGAACCACCCAGGCACCCCTAACAAGCATATGTTTAATTAAGTGCTTAGAAAAGTGCTCCAAACACATTTAATATTTTTATTTATTTTATTATTTCTCTGACCACTCTTACCACCAGAGATATTAAAGATTTTTATTGGCCAGTTTGCTTCTTCAGTGATATGCTTATTCATAAGCACTGTCCAATATTTTCTGGGATGTATGCTATTTTCTTACTTGATGTTGGAACTCTTTATGAATATCAATATTTTGCTTGTTATAAGTGTTGCAAATATTTTCCCCTGACAATTCACTTTTCCCATCACCTTGTTTAGCTTTATTTCATTTCTTACTCTCTCCTCCATACTTGCCTGGCTTCATACATCTGGCCTCCTAGATATTCTTTGAATATACAAATTTTGCACTGGCTGTTCCCTTTGCCAGGAATGCTTTTCCCCAGATGCTCACCATCTACCTTCTTCAAGTCTTTCCTCATATGTCACACCTCTTAGTAAGACCTATACTAATGACTTGAAATAATTTCAACACACTTCAGCTCCTGCCAAAGTCAAGCCATATTACCCTCTCTACTCTTTTTTCCCCCACTGCACTTGGGAGCTTCACACAGATCATATCTTTTTCTTGTTTATTTTCCACCGACATTTAAAATTCATGAGCGCAGGTATTTTTGTCTGTTTTGTTCCCTAGGTATCCCCAGAACCTAGTATAGTGCTTTGTATGTGTTAGAAGTCTGAAGAGATTTGCCAAATTGAATCATTTAGGATTACTTCTTCCAAATAAGTTTTCAATTACGTTATCAAATTTGAAAAGAAATATCTTTAATGAGTAAATAGATCTTTATCTTATGTTCGTAAGGTATGTCTACCTTTACCTTTATATTCTATATTATACCAATTTTCACTGTTGATTTACCCTTATATTCTTGGCTTCAACTAGAGAACTGTTTGGGCAAGGTAGAAAATCTCAAAGACTTCCATTTGAAAAATTAGTGTCCTAACAGTAATTATCAAGCAGTCTATTCTTTACTCATTGATAATCAGCATGAACTTTATTATATGTTCCATCTCATTTGTTCAGATCTCTGAACTTTATTCTCTTTCACTCTACAATAAATTTATTTAAATTCATTTCACATCTAAAATTGCAATTGATGTATAGATTATTTAAGGACAACTGTCCCACTTTTACTAGTTGAGTCTCTTAATTTCTAGGAAAATTAATCCTTTAAATTTGGTCTATTTACTCTTTCTAGAATTTCTATTAGCTGATATTGAGTATCCTGGATCTACATTCTACATCACATCAACTTTCTCTTACAACTTATCTTTAATATTGTGGGATTTTTTTCTAATGAGTCATTCACATTTATCTTCAGTTTGGTTCCAATTAATTACATAGAACTTTTATAGATATTTTCAACATTTCATATTTCTCACATACAGAGGAGTTCATAAGTGTACATGTAAAGAACACTATAAAATGAATACCTGTGATATTTCCATCCAGAAGAGGAAATGGGACATTTCTCCATATATTCTGAAAATTTGAAATTTAGAATTTTTTTTCTGAAATAATTTGATTAACTGCATTTTCTTGTGTGCCTGAAACTCATAATTAAAAATATATATATATATATATAAAGTTATATATATAACTTACTTGATTTCATTTCTAGAGGCCCTATTTGATACTTTTTTTTTTTTTTTCCTATTTGATACTTTTTAAAATGTGCTATGTCGGGCACCTGGGTGGCTCAGATGGTTAAGCGTCTGCCTTCGGCTCAGGTCATGATCTCAGGGTCCTGGGATCGAGTCCCGCATCGGGCTCCCTGCTCTGCAGGGAGCCTGCTTCTCCCTCTGCCTTTCTCTCTCGCTCTCTCATGAATTAAAAAAATCTTTCAAAAAAAAAAATGTGCTAGGTCATTTTCATGGTTTCTTGTTTCATATACAGACTTCCAGTCTGCCCTTTATTTCTTTAAATATAAAAAAAGCATAACTTTGTAGTAGGTGTTTTGATAATTATAGTATCTGAAGTCTGAGAGTATTTTATTATCTCTATGTGCTACTGTAGAAGGTAATGAACTCTCAAAAATATCTACATCACCCTCCTGAAACCTATAAGTTTACATACATGACAACAGGAACTTTATAGATGTAGTAAATTCAGGAATTTGAGATGGGGAGATTACTCTGGATTATCCCAGTGGAGCCAGTGCAATCACAAGGGATCCTCATAATAGAAAGCAAGACCGTGAGAGTCAGAAGAGGAGGCTTGATGGGAGAAGAGGTCAAAGTGGTTTGAGAAAGGGGCTGGGAGTTAATGAATGCAGGCAGTCTCTAGTAGCTGGAAAAGGCTAGCGAACAGATTCTCCATTGGCGACTCCTGAAGGAATATGACCCTGGTGACCCCTTTAAGACTCTTGAACTCCAGAACTATAAGATAATGAACATTTTTTTTTTTAAGCCACTAAGCTTGTGGTAATTACAAACAATAGGACACTAATATAGTTCTTTTGTTATTTTTTACTTACATTACCTTTTCCCTACGTGTCTGGTTGTTTCTCATTGTGTTTTCCCTAAAAATTATTTGTGACTTCTTCATGGCCTACATTAAACGTGAGTTCTCCTGAAGAGCATTTGCTTCTATCAGAGTCTGGGAGTACCACCAAACCCAATTTACTGTAAAGCATTTTCACGTTGTGAGTGTATTTTTGGACCATCAGATAAATTGCCTAGCTTATATTTTCTCACCTTCTCTTTTTTATATTACCATATTTTTCCTCCTACATCTTGTTTTATCTTCTCATATCTTTGGTTATTTGTAAGATAAAGCACCAGTTAAGCAGTCTAGACTTATGGAATGGTTTCTCCAATAGGAGTATGGGACTCTTCATAGCTGGCCATTTTCTACAAGGAGATGCCCAAAAACTGGTAAGTGAGAGGGCTTCTGTGAGGTTGCCTGAGAAAAGAGCAGGAGAGATGTCAGGGTAACCTCTTTTTATTATTTTTTTTCTTGCTCCTACATTATGTCACTATTTTTTTCTTTTTTCTTGTTGTTGTTGTGTTTGGTTTTGCTGTTATTGCAATGTCATCTGCTCTTCGTCTTTCCTCTACTGTTTAAGAAATCCTAGGGCTTGAAGTAAGTAGTTTGGAGTCATAATCAAGAAAGAAATAGTAGCTACATAGTGTATAGGTTTTACAGATACCTGACAACTTTATATTATCATTAAGCAAATGCCATAAAATACCAATATTTTGCTTTCTGGAAAATAAATTAAGGATGGTATGTAATGGATTCCACATTCATACCTTTTTAAAAGCAGATGCTATCATGACTTGGAGTTTCCCCAGGTTTAAAGGCTATAAACTTTATCGAGCATCCTCAACCAAAAGCTATTAATTCCTCCCTACCATCTGTGCAGCAGCAAGATGCCATAAAGAAATCAAGCCAGGTATGGTAATTATGCTATGGATATATTGATACCCTGAGGGACATGAGTTAGCTAGCATTATGAAATTTAATTTTTTACTATCAAAACAGGTGTATCATCCTATAAAACAAGCACTGCTATATTAGATGTATTTTAGAGAAAGAAAAAGTCATTTATTAAATAACTATTTGACTTCTCTGACAGAAAAATAGATAATTAATTCTATATATGTGCCCTACTTAACTAATTTAACTCTACATAATTAAATATCTGAAGTTATATACCTGGAAACTGGAGTGGTCTGTTTAAAGTAGCTAGGTTTGACACCAAAACATAAGACTCTTCTCTTAGAAGATAGCTGCCTAACTTTTTGATTGGTCTGTCTGAAATGCACATATGTATGTGATATGTCCCATGCTATAAATCAAGCCATCTTAATTTTTTTCTTTGGGGGGAGAGAGAGAGAGAGAGAGAGAGAGAAGTGGCGGAGGGGCAGAGGGAGATGAAGAGATAGAATCAAGCAGGCTCCACGCCCAGCATGGAGCCTGATGCGGGGCTCGATCTCACAACCCTGAGATCATGACCTGGGCCAGAATCAAGAATCAGACACTTAACTGACTGAGCCACCCAGGTGTCCCTCTGTCAAGCCATTTTAAATAAGCTGGCTAGGATATATCAAGCCTTTTCTCATTACTTAATTCAGTTAACAAATAGTATAAGGCACTTACCTAAGTGCTGAATATACATCAATGGACACGGATGACAAAGTTCTTTAACTTCCTCTAACTTATAGTCTAACAAGCAAGTTTTTATAATACCTGATATATAAAGGTGGTAAAGGTTATGGCAGAAAAATTACAGTGTGATATGGAAGGTCAGGAGTGACAGAGTGTTGAAATTTTAAATAGGTAAGACTTCTGAGAAAGTATTATATGAACAGAAACTTAAAGGAGTCATGGGGTTAGCCATGTGGGTATCTGAAGGAAGAACATTCCATGTAGAGAGAACAGGTAATGCAAATGCCCTGAGGCAGAAGCATGTCAGGCATAAGTGGGGAGCAGTGAAGAAGCAGGATTCTTGGAGCACAAGGAGAGAATAGTAGGGATTGAGATCAGAAGAGGAGTAGAAGGATAGATCATGAAGGATGTTGTGGACTACTATGTGGATGTAGACTGTACCATGAATGAACTGGGGAGCCAAGGAATAATGTGAATTAAACATTGAATTTAATCTGATGTGGATTTTAAAAGGATCATTCTGACTGATGAGTGGAGAAGAAACTAAGCAAAGGATAGAAACAAGTAGAACAGTAAGTGGGCTACTGTATTACCTAGGCAAGAGATGATGGTGGCTTGGATGTGGGTGCTACCAGACCCAGTGACAGAGCAACAGAGCAGAATGAAATTCATTGCTTAGAAAGTGAATGCTTTCAGGTTCCAGTACACTGTGATACAGAACAGAACTTTCTGTCAAGTCAGTGGTATGTGAAACCCTCCTGCCTGTGTGGGTTTTATTCTAAAACATCGTTCTACTCTATAACATCAGTCTATAACACTGACATTGCTGGAGGAATAGCTGTGCCCACAATAGGCAGAACAAATCTGAATCTGGCATATTACATAATCAAGGATATCCATTTATTTTAATTTTAGATGATGATAAAATTGACCTCCTAACCTACCAAAGAAATTCCTTTCATTAAATACAATAACCAGTCTCTTCAACTTCAATGCCAAGAATAGATACGCAAGCTTTTAATGTACTTCTAGTTATGAGTTTTAAAATAGAGGAGATAATATTTGCTTTGGTTTTCATAGTAGTTATGACTAAGTACTAAAAAAGGGGAAAAGCAAAGCAGGGTTAATGATCTTCAGAAATAGTCCTATTTTCTAGACTTGATTCAAAGTAGAAATATAAAGGAGAGTGACAGACCATGATGACCTCAACATAACTTAAAATTTAGAAAGCAAGAAGAGTATTGATCCGTTTTCCTTCCTTCAGAAACTAGAGTCACACAATTTATTGTTCTGCCTGTGGGGTGGACTCCATTGTAGAAAGGCAGGAAAAAAGGGCTTCACTGAAGCAAAGCAGGTAAAGGCTGTTTAGCCACAGTAAAGATTCAGTTATGTCTCAGTATATTGTAAATTCATCACGACCTTTGGCGTTCTTGGACCATGGATCAAATACAGACTCCACCCCTTCTTTAGCCAGGTGTGTCACCTTAGGGGAGTGAAGTCACCTCACTCTTTTTTAAGTTCCTAATTTTTAAAACAGATACAAAATCAATGACTTCCACATAAGGGTTTTTTGAGTATTATATAAGGAAATGCATGAAAAGCACATAGCACAGTGTCTGCCATATAGTAAGCTTTTAACAAAAAGAACTATTGTTATTAAATTTTATGTAGTAAATTACTCAATGCCGTGGGAGGAAGATCCATCAAACTAATGACATGGAATCTTGTCAAAATATGATGCCTGAATTTTCATCTTTTTACATAATCAGTGAAATGGTGTGCAAAGGTAATGGGATTTGCTACCTGCCTCAGACCAAAAACCTGGCCTGCAATATGCAGACTGATGGACTGTGTTGCGGATTAATTACAGCAGTGCTTTTAAATTCGATGTTTCTTTTGTGACAATATCTATATATTAATGAAACCTAGTAAATACTGTATGAATTAATAAATGACAGCAACAAGTGTTAACAGAATATATAAATGAACGAGGCTCATTTTTGGTCCATAAATCCCAGGAGAGGGGGGAGGGAAAGTCGTTAATTTTATACAGGAAAAAAAATCTTTTATATTTGAATGATTGAACCTAATATGGATGATCCTGTATATCATCTAAAATTATATAAAAATCTCATGATCATGATTGTCATTTCATCTTTTGTATTATTTTGTACATCAATTGAAACAATATTACATAAAATTGTATCTCACTGTCCTCTATTCTTACTTAAAAAAAAAAAAAGACAACCCACAGTGTACATTGTGTATATTCTCTGGAACAGGAAACATAATGCCTAAAGTGGGAAACTGAACAGTTGGCATCCTGTTAGGAGGGGCTTTTTTCCATTTACAACAATAATTTGATGAAGTTGCTATTATTTGCCACCTCAACTTGTGTTTACTAAAATGATTTTAAAAGGCAATACAGTGGAAAATGTATTGACAATCAGGCTAAGTGGCTACATATTTTAATTCTCTGATGGAAAGGGCAAAGCAATAAGAAGGGCTCTTCCTTTGGTACATGCCAAAATAGACATACTCAGAAGGGAAATCTGAACAAGCCTCCTCTTTACTTAACTAAACCCTTCTCCCTACCCCTCTACAGTCACTCAACATTGTACCCCCACGTGGTCATTCGTCATTGAGCTGGACATTGTGAAGCACCAAGATGCCACCTTTGTAATATTTTAGTGATATAAAAATGGCACACAGGTATAACAGTAACAAAACAGAAAGACAAGAATGGTATGATAATGTTCGTGGTACCAACAGCAGGATCTGTGTAAATCACAACTAACATCACCTCAAAATGTTAGGGAAGGCTTTACAGACAGTGAGAATCAGTTTGAGTCTCGAAGGATAAGAGAGATCTGGATTTGAAGAGAAAGGGGAGCTGACCTGAGCCCAAACAAACCTGTGTTTAACTCTCTGTTCCAGGAATTAAAAGCTGCATGGCCCTCAAAAAATTGATAACTAATAGATCCCTCTACTTTATGTTGGAATAATACCAGAATCCCTCATGTAAGTTTACTATGAGATTTCAAGGAGATAATCCATGTGAAATGCTTCACACAAAGCCTGTCCCATAGCAACTTCTCAGTAATGGTAGAGATTACTTTTGTTCCTTCCATCCAAACTATCGTTACCAATTAAACAAGGACAACAACACTGACCTCAGAAGATTATTGTACTGGAAAGCCTCAAACACAGTAACTAGTTATTAGGAATCTGATACAAAATATTTGCATTTGGAGATGGCATTAAGGTCAATGTGTTTGTTAAACAGTTGGCAGAAAAGATTATGAGAACAAAACATAGATGCTAAATTCAAGTTCAAAGGGAAAAAAGAGTGTTTAGTATTGGAAGATGATGGTTAAATGTTTTTAGATGGGAGGCCTGGAGCCCCTTTGCATTAGTATTAGATTAGCAATGTGTTTAACCATTTCTAGAAATTGTATTACAATAATATAATGGCCCCCACACAAGGGATAGACAAAGATTCTGCACATACAAGACTGCACACTAGAGTGTAATGGGAGCATTACTTCTTTTGGGTTAGATTCATTTCTCTTGCATGAAAACACCCAGTGCTTTTTGTTCTTCAATTCAACATTTCTAGTGGAAATAATTTATGGTAATATAGGCAGATAGCACAGAGCATGTAAGGAACTGAAATAAATTTGAGTCTCAAATGAGAAACATTGCAGTGTTGACAATAGCAAGATGGTTCTTTGGAAACAGAGCAGGTCTCATTATTTTTTCACACTGATCAACGAGGGACTTGGCTGAAAGAGGCGGTTAAGTGGCTGAAGTTTTAGTTTTGACTTCCTTTGCCTCCAGAGACAATTACTGCCAGGGCCAATTAGTCTTCCCAAATCCATAGATAAAATTGCATTCAGTTTATAGCATAAGATATTATTAGAGCAAGTCTCAAATACCACAAGTCTGTCAGCTCTATAAGGGCATTAAAATAGTCCACGGCAATATTGGCTTGGGGCTTTATTTCAGCTTATTTTTCTTCTTCTCTTGGGTATGAAGTGACTTAGAATAAAAAATTTGGGAAGGACTTTTGCAAATGACACATTTTGAGATACAGGTTATTAATGACGTTTGAACTTTAGGTAGTTGAGTTAAAACTATGTAAATATTATTTAGATAGAAATAAATCTTGACATTCAAAATCAATTTTTACTTTCATATAATCAATTTGTATTCTTCTACAAGAGAGATCTTCAATACAGAAAAATGATCTCAATGATTTAAAATAACTGAAAATGCAATTCTAAAATTATACCGAATATATAATATAATCTTTCTTCAACAGATTTAATTTCGAATAGAAAAACATTTTTGTAGAGTTTTCTGATTCTGATTTAAGTGGGAGGTAGTTCTAATAGGAGTAGCTAAGATTAGACATACATTCCAGAGGTATCTTTACCCCACCAAAGCAGATATTACTAGTTCATCATGGCACATTTAATTCTGTTGAGACTGGATGTAGCCACAGAATCTGTTTCAAACCAGCACTCATTTTAGTCCAAACAATTTCCTTAGTTCCTTAGCAACTATTGCCATTTCCTGCCTTTGCAAAAACAATCTTTAAATCAGAGTAGAAGGGAAAAATAAAAGGTCACCATGAAGAATGTTTCAGCCTCTAATTCTGAACAAAAGAACAAAATGAACTCTAACATCACACATTTTCTCATGCCACGTTTGGGCATTTGGTTTTATGAAGATCACCTTCCAAATGTGTCTCAGATTAAGCATGTATTGTCACTGCTCTGTAAAGATGGAGTAATGTGACTCCTTTATGTTTTATGATCCTCATTACCAACAACTCAGTGTGTACCTCAACAGTCTCTGAAGAAAAATGAACAACGTGAACAATTGCCATTTCTGTGACAAATAAATACAACACTAAAACTGCTGTTTTTTTGGGAAAAAAAATTGAAATAGCTCCATATGTCTCATAGTAAATGTTTCTGGATGGATTTTCTTCCTGCATCCCTCACAGCATCCTGTCAGCACTGAGATACAGACTGAAAGAGATTTCAGAGGGAGCCACCTATGCTCAGGAACAATTAACCACCATTATCTCTTGCATAAACTGATTTTTTAAAAAGATATTTTTTCAGAGTAGTTTTAGGTTCACAGCAAAACGGAGAGAAAGGTACAGCTATTTCCCTACATCCTTTGTCCCTGTACATGCAGAGCTTCACCATACCAACATCCGCCAGCAGGGTGCTACATTTGTTATAATTGAACCTACGTGGATAGGTCATCATAATCACCCCAAATCCATAGTTTACATTAGGGTTCTCTCTTGGTATACATTTTATGGGTTTGGACATATGGTTTGGTATGGGTATGATGTCATGTATCTACCATAAGAGTACCATACAGAGTATTTTCACTGCCCTATATATATTCATTTAGCAGAAGGCTATAGAAGATAAGTATTACAATGGATGGAGAAGGAAAAAACAACATTAACAATTTTTCTCTGCCAAGGAATTCTTCCTCACCCCTGAAAAATACCATGAAGATATGGTAGACTCAATGAAGATGGTGGTGATGAGATATCTAAGGAAGCAGAATCTTTTTGGCCTTGTTCTACTATCGCATGCAACAGGAGAATCCCTTTATATCATAAAAGAAATAAAAATGACAAGAACAGGACAGACCAAAAGGGTGAAACTTAGGAAATGAGACTTGCTTGCAAAAAAAAAACCATTCTATTCATTTAATGGTATACTTTTTAGCAATTACAAAGAATGGACTACTGATATATGTTGGGGTAAGAGTTCTGTAGATGCCCATTCACTCAAGATTTTTAAATGATCAGATCTCCTATAACTTTACTTTTATTTGCTTGACCCCTAAGTAACTGAGAGTGATGTAGTTCACTGGTCCATCACAATTCTCAATTTTTCAACTCTTCTTGTAGTTTTATTGACTATTTCTTTGTGTTTTTGAAGGTAGTTTATTAGGTCCAAACAAAATGAAATGGTTATATTTTCCTCGGGAATTACACTTTTATCATGTTATGATTCTAGTGATACTTTTTTTCCTAATAAATTTTTTTGATATTAATATAGCTATTCAAACATTATTTTATCTTTTCCCTATGATATTTCTTCTCCATTCTTGTACATTCAATATCCAGTCCTTGTGTTTTAGATGAATTTCTTATAAGCAACACAGAATTTGATTTTTAATCTAGTATGAACATTTTTGTTATTTAGCTAGTGAATTTGTTCTCTTTACACCGTTGTGATTATGAGCAAACCAATATGTTTCTAATGTATCTTGCGAATTTTTTTTGTTGACCTCTGTATTTTCCTCTGCATTCTTGACTCATTTTTAATAGATTAAGTTTTTAATTTTTTCCAATTCTTATCCTCTACTAATTTGGAAGTTTTAGGAAATGATCATCTTAAGTGTTTAATTTCAAAAATTTTATAGGCACCTTTCACAAATTCTAAAGTTAATCAGTATCTTCCACACAAATAAGATACATTTAAATGTTTAACTCTGTGTGTCTCTATGCTAATTTATGTATTTTTGCCCAATATTTTACTTTATTATCACCACAAATTAAGCATTATAAATATTGTTTCACCAAAAGACTATTTACTAATATTTATTTATTCCATAGTCACCAATTTCTGTATATATTTTTCCTCCATGCAGCTCTAACTTGCATTCTAGTTTTATTTCCCTTCTTTCAGCCTAAAGGTTTCTCTAGTGAGCATCTGTGGTTGTTAAACATTCTCAACGTTCATCTAACAATGTCTTTAGTTCATTTTTATTCTTGAAGGATGACTTATCTAGTTACACAATTCTAGATTGACAAATTCAAGACTTTGATTCTATTATTTCAGTATTAAATTGCTTCCATTATTTTTAGTTGGAGGCTGAAACTGCTGTATTGCCAGAAACAGAGTAATTTCCTACTGTAAGTTTTTTTGTCCTAGTGTTTTCCAGAATAAGCTTTATAATTATAGTTAGGTGAAGGCTAAATAATTTTGTTCCACGTTTTTTTTTTTTTAAGTTCAATGGCTTACTATTATTAAATACATAACTTCTGACTTGAAGTCCCTAAGTAAAATGCTTATAACTTTGATCTATTTTTTTTAAAAAATGTTTAGAGATCTGGACTATCTTAAAAACTTAGAAGATATTTCATCCCATTCAGAGGAGAGGGATCTTGAATGTGGAAAGAAGAGACAGGAAACAAATACTAAGTTTTTTTTCTTGAGCTAGATACAATGCTACATGCTTTACACACAAAAACTTCACTGACAACAAATATGTGAGGTTGGTTTTATTGTTTCTCTTTTATGGATGAGGAATATGGGATTCTAAAATCTAGATTTTATTTTACCTTTCTGTTATAAGACTAGAGAGTGAGGAGATCTGGCACGGTCAGGATGGGATGGCCGTAGACAAGACTAGAGAGTGAGCATTCCGAAAGGAAGTGCATTGTCTTCTCATTCATCTCTTTATCTCCAATACTTAATGTCGAAGAGAAGATTTCTAATATTTTCTTCCAAGTCAAGGGAATTCAACTGGTGGGACATTTCTGAATTCTCTCTGTCCATTTTCTGACCACCTCAGAGGAAGTGGAATGACTTATCTGGTTGGTGAATTTGGGAAGAATAAAGTGGACATGCTTGAATTCACTGTCCCTAGTCTTTTTCTCACTGCCCACAGAGACCAGGAGCTTCTCTCTTCTCCTCTCTGCCTTCAATCTTACCTCATCAGTCTTTGTACTTATGGGGGCCCGTCTTAGTCTAACACTATCATGACATAGGGGTAAGTTTGCAGAACTTGCTGGTCAGTTAACAGGCTTATTTGCTTTACACAGAGTTATATTATTTCATTTAGTCTGTATTAATAAAAATAGTGATATTTGCATCTCTCACCTATTTTACATTTTGTCTTATTTCACATTTTATTCAGAATCTGGTCAGCAAAAAGTGGTACCCCACAGAGGACCACAATGCGTGGTATAGCACTTTGTACATAATGCACTCTTCATAAATATTAAGGCATCAGACAAATTAATACAAAAATCTGTCCTTCCACTTCTATTCTGAAGTTTCCACAAGAATTCTGTGTTGTCATGTTAAAAAATAAACTATGCCTAACCCCAAATAAGTTTATAATAAGTGTGCATTGAATATTAGTGACTTTATATGTTATCCTTCACTTTAGAATTCCCATTTTTACAGATAAAAAGAGTAAAAGGTCATGCTTCTTTAATGATGAAATTTTTGGCATCAGGAAAAGGGCAGTGGATAGAATTACTTGTGATGTCAAAATAATGCCGCACAGTTCACCACTTAATCTGCTTAAGCATAAGGTTAACTCTCCTTTTCTATTCAAAATTTATCTGCCATCAATAATAGGTAACATTTCAATTTAAGGAATGCCTGAGACTAGGAGGAAACAAGAACCTAATTAAATCAACAGAGCAGCCGGGGAGAAGAGAACCGTTGTTTATTCTTTGATTGCCAAATATTAATTGGCACAGAGTATGTTTTCAATAAATATTTGTTGAATAAATGAATGAATGAAATTAATAGATAAAAATCCCATTTCAGCGAACCAAAGAATTTTCAGATGCATCAGATAAAATCATAAAATCTAGCTTTCAAGCACTGTTTTGGAAGTGGAAGTCTCAAGTAGAAGCTTAATTTGTAAAATGATCAATATAATACTCTACCTCCTCTTCCAGGTCACCCCTGAGCCTTCAATCCTCTATTTTTGGACAGAAAAAAATCTGAGACCCAGAGAGAACAAATTGCCATGGACAAACATGATAAGCAACAAGCACATTGCTGGAATTTGCTCTTCTCATCCAGGTCCAGTGTTTTTGCTCTTTCACCTTAGAGCCTCCATGACATTGCTGGTAAATTTCATCAAGAGCATTTATGTCTGAATGGTTCCTTATATACACTATTAAAATAGCACTGCAAGCGACTGCAGGAAACTTTAAAGTCTCTCTGGGATAATGACTTCTCTTTGTTATTTTCCTTCTTAGCTAACTGAGCTAGAATAATACCTGACCAAAAAAAAAAAAAAAAAAAATCCCCAGATCTAAGACCCAGCAAAGGCCCTTTGTAAACAAGTGTATGAAGTGTGCTAAAGAATGACTTTTGAGGGAGACAGAGCACCTGGGTGGCCCAATCAGTTAAGCATCCAGCTCTTGGTTTCAGCTCGGGTCGTGATCTCAAGGTGGTGAGATGGAGCCCTTGGTGGGCTCTAAGCTTCATGTGCAGTCGCTAAGATTCTCTTTCCCTCTTCTCCTCCCCCTGACTCACTTTCTCTCTAAAATAAGTAAATCTTAAAAAAAAAAAAAAAAAAAAAAGATTTTTTTTTTTCTGTATAAACTCTAGAACTAGAGATATTTGCTCTTTGGATTAGGACATTCAAACACTCTGGCCTTGATCTATTTGGAACATTACAGAAAAGGTAAGTGTTTTCAGAAGAGAATGCATAAATTGCAGTAAAAAGCATTCTTACTGTATTTTTTAAAAAAGATTTATTTTAGAGAGAGAGAGAGAAAGAGAAGGCACACATGCCCTGAGAAGTGGGGGGAGGGGCAGAGGGAGAAAATCTCAAGCAGACTCCCTGTCAGGTGAGGAGCCCAACATAGAGCTTGATCTCACAACCCATGAGATCATGACCTGAGCCAAAACCAAGAGTTAGACCTTAACTGACTGAGCCACCCAGGCCCCCCAAAGCATACTTACTTTAATATGTTTTCTTCTACTAAACCATCATTTCCTCACCCCAAACCCAAGGATATCTGTTGTAGTGGGGTTAGAGGGTTGTGTCCAGAGAGAGGAAACAGATCTGAGGGGACCTAAAACATAACTCTAATTTTAGAGTTTATAAAACATTGCAAATGAATTTTTTTGTGTGGTAACAAAGATGAGAATTTTGCTTGGTTTCAGTGACATAGAGTATATCATATGAGCAATAAAAACCTAAGATTCTGCCAAATACTTGTCTCAAATTATGTTCCTTTACACCTTAAAGGTCACAGAGAAAGGAAGGGACGGAGGGAGGGAGGGAGGGAAGGAAGGGGAGAAGGAAAGAAGGAAGGAAAGACAGAAGGAAGGAAGGACGGAAGGACGGACGGACGGAAGGAAGGAAAAGAGAGAGAAAAAAGAGAAAAGAGAAAGAAAGAAAGAAAAAGGAAGACTACAGTCCCCAAATGGAGTCATTTGTGCTAAATCCCACATCAGCAAACCTAGACTTAATACTTAATATAATTGCAATTTCAGCCTCTTTCAGAAATGCAACCTTTAACTGTCAATCTAGAATTACCTGATCAGCACAAGTAAGGTAATCTCCCTGATACACCCCTGCCTTTTCCCAAGGTAGGTGATCTTGCTTGAAACAATCTACTCTTTGCTAGAAACTTTCTTTTTTTGCATCCCCTCTGCTTATAAAAGCCTTCCATTTTTTATAGCTCCTCAGAGCTTCTTTCTATCTGCTAGATGAAATACTGCTGGATTCATGAATCTTTGAATAAAGCCAATTAAATCTTCAAATTTCCTCAGCTTAATTTTGTTGTTTAACAACAGCTACAGAGGAAATGGATCCTATATATATGTAGCAATGTCTGAAGCAGTAACTTTTGGTAACACAATCATTGACAATCCCAGGAAATCTGGAGTCCTCTGGCCACACAAGTGTTACATCAGTCCCAGTTTCTTCTGAGATTGAATTGATACCATGATTCTTGTCACATATGTTAAGCTAGGCTATTGATATTCTCACTCTAGCTCAGACGAATACATTTTGAACCTAACAATCTTTCACAATTCTTTTCTAGCTTTAGCTCCTAACTTGTTTTATTTAAAAACAAAGCACAATGGGACACCTGGGTGGCTCAGTCGGTTAAACATCAGACTCTTGATTTCAGCCCCGATCATGTTCTCAGGGTTGAGAGATTGAGTCCTGCATTGGGCACCTGGATGGGTGTGGAACCTGCTTCAAATTCTTTCTCTCTCTCTCTGCTCCCCCACTCCCCACCCCCCAACCCCACTCACACCTGCATGCTCTCTAAAAATATTTAAAAAGTACAAATTGACAGTGGTTCCAATTGGAAATATGTAGATTCTCTGGACATTTTCTCTCAAGGGACAGGAATCCAAGGGTGACAAATTTGATTAATTTTTTTACCTTATATTTCCAGGGTTAAGCACAAAATATGTGACCCTCTAGCATCCTGAATGAATCTGAGGATCTTCTCTCACCCCCTTCACCATAAAAAGAACACATCTCATAATAAGCAGCATGGACATTTTCAGGAATAACTGGTAAGTGTGAGGACTTGGTCTTCAACTAAAAAGTGTTCTCAAATTATAATCTTTTATGTGCTCCATGTACTTTCTATACCTGCCCATGAATACTAGATATGTTAGATGGATCTTGGTTTTACTCAATTATTTGGGTCCTCCTCAATTAATAGATCAGACGAATATTACACGGTTTTTAAAATTTCAACCAGAAGGTAAGAGAAAGCCAAACATTCTAAGAAAAATGAGTGCAAGTTATTACTGTGATTAATATATATATATATATATATGGGGGGGGCGCCTGGGTGGCACAGTCAGCTAAGTGTCTGACTCTTGGTTTCGGCTCAGGTTGTGATTTTATGGTCCTGAGATCGAGCCCCAGGTCTTGCAGAGTCTGCTTGAGATTCTCTCTCCTCCTCCCTCTCTGCCCTTCCTGCTTATGCTTGCACTCTAATTAAATAAATCTTGAAAAAAATAGACAAATGTAAGGAAGATGGTAGATGTCATATCTTTCCATGCCTGACCCCACATATCAAAGGAGAAAAATTATTAACCAAATTTTTGTCCTCAATACCCTGCCCCCTAGTGGAATGCCCCAAATGTCCAATTGCAATTGAAGCAAGTTTTATCATCTGCCTTTTCCCCTTAGCTATTTTACCATGTAACAACTATATAGGATACTCCCATTTTATTGCAAACTGCTTTCAGCTATGATCTGAGTCATGTATAAAAGGGCTTTGCATAATAAATTTCTTGCATATAGTAAACAATGACTTTGCAAACCCTACTCTGATCTTTGCTTATTCTCTAAATTAGGTAACATTTTGCAAACCCACATACTCATGTAGATCTTCAGCATTGGAAAAGGCCAATGGAAAAAATGTCAAACCAAAAAATGGTAATTTTAACTTTAACAATGTTGAATTTAATGTAGTAAAATAGAGGATAAAAACTTCCAAAAAAAATTTTTTTGGATGATATGTGGACTGCTTCTTCTGTATTCAAATACATGTAGCTCACCGTGGTAAGCAGAATGACCACTTCCCACCAAAGATGTCCCTATCTGAATCCCTAAAACCTGTATATATGTTATGCTCCATAACAAAGGGAATTTAAAATTGCAGATGAAATTAAGGTTACTAATTAGCTGATCTTGAAATAGGATTATCTAGGTGAGTCCAACATAATCCAAGAGTCTGAAAAGATAGAAGAGGGAGACAGAAGAAGCGGTCCTAAGTCAAACAACATGAGAAAGACTTGAGTGGCCATTGCTGGCTTTGAATAGAAAGCAACTTACAAGTGAAGGAATGAAGGCAGCCCTTAAAGGCAACAAAAGGTATGTAAAGAGTCCCCTCAGGCCTCCAGAATGAACACAGCCTGCCACATCTTAATTTTAGTCCACTGAGATCCACTTCAGATTTCTGATCTCCAGAACCCTAAAATAATAAGTGTGTATAGTTTTAAGCCACCAAGTTTGTGGTAGTTTGTTATAGCACAGTAAGAAATACACTCATAGGTAAGCTTTTCTAGGAATAAGTTTTTCTTTCCTTAAGGTTTCCAGATACTTAGTCAAAATAAAAAATCTTGATTATTTGTATAAAATCTAGTGCTTTATTGCTTCAATTACTGTTTATTTTCTTAGTAGCATCTAACACCATCTGAAAAGATTGTATTTGTTTATTGCGGGTTTCTATGGGTTTAAGTTTTAAGAGGACAGGTGTTTAACTTGCTTTGTTCATTGGGTTCAGTGACTAGAACGGTGCCTATGACATGTTGGGTGTTCCATACATGACTGTTAAGTGAATGGATGAATAAATGAATGACTGACAGGTATTCAACAGTAATGAATATGTAAGTAAATTAATAAATAATAGCTATCTTTCTCATTCGCCTCAAGAAGTATGTGAGTGAGAACAGATTCTGATTGTTTCCTGATGAATTTGACCTTAATTTACATTTCATATCATTACCTTCCTTGCTTCAAGAGTGAATTTGGTAGTCTATTGATTTGCATATTCAGTATTCATGGTACTAACCCATGCTTATACAGTCGCTCAGTCTATTCGGTTGCTCACATTTCTCGTTACAGCCAACAAGTACCCTAGGGAATTTTTAATGTCAATAAAGATGGAAATGTGTGTGATTAAGGTTTCATGCTGTAGAAAACAGTGACCATTGATGAATGATGATTTTCTACAGCTTTTCTTCTTGTGGAATGTCTCCTATTTTAGTTAAGTTCTGTAATTTTCTACCTCTCTTGACTCATTTGTACCTCCTGGGAGGTAACTTCTGAGCCCTTGGACTATGCTGCTGCTAAGAATGTTTTTTTGTATGCCTGAGGCATTGGACCATGTTGTATCAATTTGATCAGATAGTTTATCATAATGATGTGATTTAGGTGAATACATGAATTTGCTTTAGTGGGGCTAGAGCCTGAGCAGCTGAGGTCAGACATGAGAGTGCTGCATGCCTACATGAGTGATGCTCAATAAAAACCATGGAAACCAAGGCTAGAGTGAGGTTCCTTGGTTGACAATACGTTGCATACCTTGTCAAACCTGTTTGTTGAGAGAACGAAGTGCATCCCCACGTCACTTCTCTGGGATGGGAAGATTTGTGCCTTATTTGTCCTAGACTTTACTCAATATGGCTTTCCAGTTTTATTCTCTATCTTTTCCCTATAATAAATAATAAATATTAGAATAGCAGCTGTTCTGAGTCTTGCAAGTTATTTTGTGAATCACTGAGCCTGAGGGTGGTCTTGGTAACTTCCAACCTAATTCGCTAACTCATTTATCCATATGACAGCCCTATGTAGTCAGTGTGATATTTTATCCTTATTTTAAAGGTGAGGAAGCAGAGGCTTAGATAAATCATTTGGCCCAAGGTAAAACTTATCTAAAGAACAGAGAATAAATAATAAAATTTCTTTCTGCCTTCATGATAACTGTCAAATCTATAGAGTTTAATATGATATGGAAGAGGACTAAAAAGAAATTTCTCTTGCCCAGAATAGTTGTTCCTATCAATTACATTATTACACTACTATAAACCTTAGATGTAGTAATCAATTAGTTTATTATTTATGTGTAAAGTACATATGTGCCAAAACATCTAGCCTACAGCTCACTAGATCCTTGACAAAATCCACATAGAGTGTATTTTAAAATATTCTGTTGTAAATTATTTAGCCATCTGCTTCCCTTCTTTCCATATTGGCAATTTTCACTGTGGCAAGTAATGGTCAATGTTTAGTAACACAAAGCATTATAGAGGATTTAATGAGATCTTTGGAAGGGCAGGAGGAACAGGTTTTAGACTAGTCTTCCAAAAACATCACCAGAACAACACAACAGACCTCACCAAGAGGGCTGCTGTTTCTACCTAAAAGAGTCAAAAAATCAACCAGCTACCACCACATCTGATAGATGCACTGCATCAATCTATTTTGATTGGGAAATCAATTTCCATGTTCTAACCCTCAGCAGTCAGTTAGAGACTTGATACAAGAAATCTATAGCTTCTTCAGGGGAAAAAAAAAGGAAAAGAGAAAAAGAGGTTTACAAGACTGTATTTGACAGGAGAAAAATAATAGCAACGAAAGCATAGCCTTCATGTCATGGTATTCCATTTCTACTTTCCAAATCTCTCATAGCACTAATGATGTAAGAAGCTAATTCACATTTGTAACCTGATTGCAGTTAAGGGCTCTGCACCCCTCAATACAAAGAAGTAAACTAGAAGGAAGTGGAAGTAGGTATCGAATGAGCCAATTCAGAGTCTGCGCTGTAGCTCCCATTCTTGGCCCTTGAGAATTGGTCTCATTTTACTGGGAAAAAATTACTAAATTCCATGGTCAAAGAGTTAAATTTACATATGTTAAGACTTTAATAGAGATCCCCCTACCCTCCGTTAGAGATAAAGCAAACTTCCCAACATTCTCCTGCTACATTTTGTACTATTCTGAGCTACTTTCAGGAAATGATCTTCTTCCCTTACATTAATCCAAAACTTTGCTTCCTATTTCATTTTAAGAGGTTTCATGAAACCTTTTTTGGCCATCCCAAGAAACAGTGATTTTTTTTTTTTTGAATTCCTAATTTCCCCACAGTCGGTAGTAAACTGTCATATACTTAAAATCCTTGACTTGTTCTGTTCCAAAATCATTTCAGATATGTAAAGCTTGACCTCTCTATTCAGATAACAAAAAGGGACTATATGACATGAATTTCCCCTTTCAGATCCCAGAGGTGCAGTTACTTAAATGTTAGATTATTAAACAGTGTTAATCTATCTGGATAAAGTAGCACACTGTAGGCATTATTCTAATTCCTCCATCCCAATGTACAGGTTAAATAAATACTTTAGGAATACAAGAAATGGCTTTCTGCCGGAGGGGTGCAGAATACTCCCATTTATCTCCATAAGTCTCCTTAACCACTTAGTAACTTTCAATTTCCTAATAGAACCAGAAATTCAGTTATTTACCTCAGATTTCTTTTTCTCTTGTAAAGCTAGAGAATATAATCTATGTCTGCTTTGTTATTCACTTTCTCTTTTCTCTAGCTGACAGCTCTCTTCCCTGCCATTTCTTTATGATACAAAACAAACATTGTTCATCATAATCATAATGTATGATAGTTGTAGAAATGTAGAATAGAGAAGAAAAGCACCCATAATCCTGAGATAAGCGTTTTTAGCATGTAAATATCCATCTTTATCCTTTCAGTGTTTTATTATCCAATCAATGATAATCATGAAATCCATATATCACATAAAATTATTTTAAATATATTTCTTCTTAAATACAAATAATTGAATGTTTATTTTTAAATCTTGAAAAAAATTTAATACCCAGAAATCACTTTTTGAATAATAAGGAACATTAAGATATTTAGCATGTCAGCATTTTTTTTTTTTACTTCATTTACAAGCATGCAAAATGCTTCTATTGTCATATATTGTGATTATCCTAATTGGTTTATTTACGTCTTTATAGATTTCTTGTTCAAATCAAATGTTACTTAGCCCCTATCAAATGTACGGACTGATAAAAAAGGAAATGATTTCTTTCAAACCAAATATTTGAGTCTCACAACTACATCTATGTATTCTAAAGAGATATTTTGGCTCTATTTTAATTTATAACTTCTTCCAAAAAGGTTTTTATTAGATCAGTATTATTAGATTACTCAACACTGATGTTTCTGAAATTAGGACTGAAACCATTGTTTCTCTTTTCTCTAAAGCCACCTTTATACCTGTGTTATTATTTCCTGCTATTCCCCTTATCTCCAAGGGAGTGGGTGATGGTTCTCTGCCTTTGAAAAATCGTGCCTATTATTTCTAACCTGGACACAAATCAGCCAGTATGAAACACTCAGTAAATGATAGCTATTGTAGTTATTATTATTGTTGTCATTTTTACACAAATGCTATTTAGAACAGAGTCCTCAGTATTACTAAAAAATATAGCACCACAAGCTCTGTTTAGTTTATGATTTTCTTACCTCTCAAAGTGTTGGCATATAATACTTGTGTTTTTTAAATAGCTGTATGTTTTTATTTCCTCCAAAATTTTAGTTTGAGCAATCACCACTAACTTTGATAATTCCTCGTGAAAGTTGCATGCCTACTGTGAGATGCAACCATTACCTTTCTCTCCTAAGGGAAAGAAAGGATGAATGTTTAGAGAATGACCTTAATTCCTAATTTTTTAAAAAAGTTAGTTCACTAGAGTCAGTTAAAGAGCTAAGGTAAAAGCTCAGGCCTTTTTTTTTCCCCCCAAAGCACTATCCACTAAACAAAGAGCCTAAAAATTATGGCTAAATCCAAAATCAAGACTTGGATCATGGCAGAAATGTAAAGACAGTAAACAATAAATTTTGTACACTGACAAACAGACTAGGCAGAATAAAACGAGGTCAGGGGCAAAAGGTTAGATTTTGATTTGTGCTGTCGCCATCCCAGGAGCACTGCAGACATCCTGGTGTGGACCAGTTGTCTCAGAATCATTGACAAACATCAAGCATCAGGAGTGGGTTATATGAGGAGACAATCTGTTACCAGCAAAGTACTTTTTTTCATTCTATCCACCTTTTATGGAAGCACCATTTTCTTATTTACCTTATTTTCTAAGTAAAATTAACTTTTAAAACTTCAGCCTCCTGTGGTTTTATCAGAAAAAGAAACCTCTTTCCATTTCTCCATTTAAAATTTAACAACTCTCTAGCCAGTAGATAAAGAGAGGGCTTTGATTTATTGATCAGAAGACTATCTAAGGCAATTCTCTTTTCTGTGAATCTAGAAAGAAACAAGCGCAGACGAGATAAGATCACCAAAAAGGAAACAAATCATCTCTAAAGGATTATTCTCAACAAATAAAACCTAAAGCAGAAGATAGCAAATATGCTGCCATCTCTTTATAACTCTATGTATATGGTATACACATGCCAAGAGAAACCATGAAAGAAAAAGGTATTCAATTGTTTCCTTCCCCAGCATATGATGCAGAGAGAAGAGAAAGGTCAACAAGAACAAGTGGGGGAGGAAGCAGCATATTATAGGTGTCTTTGAAGCTACTTTTCAAATTTATTGTTTTATTTGAATTTTCAGTTGCCCTTAAATATAAAAAATAAATTTTATGTTCCTAATTTTTCAAATAATTATACATTAGGATAAGTGGTTTATTTTAAGTTATCTCTACATCCAATGTGGAGGTCAAATTCACAACCCTGAGATCAGGAGTCACATGCTCCACCAATTGAGCCAGCCAGGCCCCCAATATTAAGTTTTATTTTTTTTTTAATTTGTTTTAAAGATTTTATTTATTTAAGACACAGAGGAAGAGAGAGAGAGTGCATGAGCATGAGCAGCGGGGAGGGGCAGAAGCAGGTCCCCCACTGATCAGGGAGCCCTATATGGGGCTTTATCCCAGGACCCTGGGATCATGACCTGAGCCAAAGGCAGCCACTTAACCCACTGAGCCACTCAGGTGCCTCCAGGGCAAGTTTTAGAATCACTAATTACTTCTTTCAAGTTGGATGAGAGAGATAATGTTACATGAAACTATAGGACTTCACAACTTATTAGCTAAGTACTACTATTTTATTATATCTATTATTCAAATGAGAAAGGGAGAATACAAATAAATTATGTACCTTACCCCAAATCATACAGTTATTGAAGGCAGAGTCAGTATTTGTGACAAACATGTTGGCCTAAATTGATGTCAGGTTGATAATACACTTAATTGTCTGCCAGAAATTTATGCAAAACCTCTTTGAAGGAACATGCCTTAAAACAAGACTTCAAAGAAATCTCATAAATCTTCCATAGAATATGAACTGACCAAAAAAAAAAAAAAATCACAGGACATACATGTAAGCAAGGCATTTATAATTGAGGGTTCAGGAAGTAAAACAGTAAAACCAGAAATATTGAAACATACTAAAAATATTTTAGTATGCTTAAAGTTATTAAAAGGAGACCAATGTAAGTGTATAAGGAGATATTATTAAAATTGAGGAAGAATATTTTCAAAGAATGAAATAGAATTTGTTAAATTTTAATATTAGAAGTGGAGAGGTTAGATCCATATTGGCCATAGCCCAAGGACACATCAATAAACTGAAAGATAGATCTGAAGAAATCATCTACAACTCAATATAAAGAGATTAAAGATGGAAACCATAAATTATCTAATTTCTATGAGGATAACATAGAATTCATAATTAATGAAGTAAAGTAAGATTTATTTTATTTTATTTTTTTTTTAAGATTTTACTTATTTGACAGAGAGAGACACAGTGAGAGAGGGAACACAAGCAGGAGGAGTGGGAGAGGGAGAAGCAGGCTCCCGGCCGAGCAGGGAGCCCGATGCGGGGCTCAATCCCAGGACCCTGGAATCATGACCTGAGCCGAAGGCAGACGCTTAATGACTGAGCCACCCAGGCGCCCCGTAAAGTAAGATTTTTTAAGAAATAATTATTGAGAAGGTTCTAGATTTGGTGACAAATGTGCAACTATAGGTCCTGGATTGTCAATGAATCCCAAGCAGAATAAACTTTTAAAAAATTCATACCTGGATATATTACAGTGAATTTTTGCAGAACACAAACACATAAATAAATTCTTCAAAGAAACCAGAAAGAAAAGTTTGCCAAAAAAAGGGAGGGGCAAAGGGCAAATATGTGGATGACTTAACAATAGCAGTAACAAAATCAAAAGAAAGTGAAATATCTTTAAGTTACTGAGGAAAACAACTATCAGTATTCCATAAACAATTTAGGTGAACTATTTCAAGGATAAAATAAAGACAACTTCAAATTGCTAAAAACAAAGACTTTCCCATAAATAGGTCTGTATTAAATGAGCTTCTTTAAAAAAAAAAAAAAATACTCTAGGGGCGCCTGTGTGGCTCAGTCGGTTAGGCGTCTGCCTTCAGCTCAGGTCATGATCTCGAGTCCCAGGATTGAGTCCCACATCGGGCTCCCTGCTCAGCAGGCAATCTGCTTCTCCCTCTGCCCTTCACCCTGCTTGTGCTCTCACTCGTGTTCTCTCTCTCTCAAATTAATAAAATATTTTTAAAAATACTGTAAAAGGAGTAATATGACAAGAAAAAAGAAAAAAGTTCTGAAATATAACAAGAGTAAGAAATGAAAATTTTAAAATATGGAATTAATACAAACAAATATGAAGTGTCTAATTTGGGGCAGCAGATAAACCTAGCAGTAATAGTAGGTGATTCAAGTCTAGATCTGACTCTTCCAGTACTTGTGAGGTGAGCAGGGAAAGGCAGGCAGAGACTGCTCAGTTTCTCCACAGTAAGATGATGATGTGTATAACTTCCTATCCCCAGGATTGTCCTGAAGCTGAGAAAGAGCATGGATGTGATTCCACTTAAAATCTAGAGGGAGATACCACAATTATTCAAATTAGCCATGGTACTTTTGTCAACTTCTAAATGAAAAAAAAAAAGACACTGAACTTTTAAACAATTGCAACCCTATGAATAACTTGTAAACAAATTCTGCAGTGAGGGAAAGATACTTTTATTTTTGGTACTTAGACATCTCAAAATGGAATAATAAAATGAAAATCCTCAGCATTTTAACCTCCAGTGGTCCTAAAGAGTGACTTAGCAAATAGGCTAAAGAAGAAAAGAAAGGAAGAGTACAAGCATCAATAGAAAGAATCAACACAGATTTTCATCTTGCATTGGAAAAGCACAATAATATAAACTAAAATGTTACATCTTCCATTTTCTCCCTTTCTGGTTTAAAACACATTTTGCACTTAAAACAGAATCACCACCGTCTTGTAGAAAAATGAAAGTAATATTTCCATAGCTTGTAAATAGCTTCTCGGATATCATGATATTCTTGACAAAATAGGCATACTGAGGCATCTGCTGTTGTTACTCACATAGCATTCCATGGTAAGCTCATAAATTAGCAGGGATATTTCAAAATAGAGAACTGGAGCACTGAACAAAAGCATCAGAAAACATTAAACTGTATCAGGCCCACTGCCTGAAGTATTTACAGTGAGGGGGTGGCTGTGTGTTTTTATCAGACTAAAATTGGACATGAAGCTGAGTGCTTAGCTTTCTATTTTTATTGTAAATCATACTATATGTGGTTGAGAATTGAAGCTTAAAATGAACGTGTTTGAGGAAGATGGAAGGATGTGACGTTTCAATACTTAACATACTGCAGAAACCTAGAATGTGTCAAAATCACACATTACTCTTACAATATGTTCTGTTTACATAATGCCAAGTGATCTATCAATTTTTCATATTTGAAATCACTTTTCCCCCCATAAGTTCTTAAAGGCAAACAGAAACAAAAGTGTTTATCTTTTAATTTTAGTGAAATTTTAACTGCAATTGGATGGTGTTTTAAAACTCTACACATGATGATATTTATTGCATCCCTATTTATAAAAGCAAAAAACAAAAACAAATGACTTAAGTGTCCATGCAAGGATGTAATATATTGATACAATGAAATACCACAGTCTTTAAAAAGAGATAATTCTATTTTTTTGATTTGCAATTAGTAAGATCATAAGTGAAAAAAATATATTGCAAAATAGGCATTATAGGATATGTGTACTCCCAAAACTGAATTACATGTTTAAGTGTGCTTTTGGTAATTGTCTCCCAGTATATATTCACCCTCTCTTTTGCAACAGTATCCTAAATTTTATCTGGAGTAGAGCGAGAGTGAGCGACTTAACGTCTTAAGTGTGTCCCACACTTCTTTCCTACTTTGTTAAGAAATGGGCACAAAACCAAACTAAGACAAAATGGCTCAAGAAGACTCAATTTCAGGATCTTTGCTGGGAATATCAAGGAGTAAGCCTCTTTTTTTATCAGATGTAGGCTTGACTATAAGTAGCTTTAGGTGTTGCTAGGAGCCACTTCACTTGCATGAAGTGAAAGCTTACAAAGGATAGGGACAACCAGAGTGGAGCTAAAAACTGGAGAGGGGAAAACAGTCCTGGACAATCCACTTGAGCCACTGGGAGCAAGCCCCACCTGAAGTTAGAATCCATTCTCCACTTAGTGCCTGTCCATACTCTGCTAGGAGAGAATGGTACCTAATTAGAACTGGGCAAGGATGGGAGTTCAATCTCCCTCTAGTCCCTTATGTATCATCATGCTGGCCCAGAGGGGCAAGAGAGCCTCATACTCTTCCACATGCCCCCCAACCCCGCCCCTGAAACTGTCAAAGGAGTTGGTAACCCTGGAAAGTGGTGAAATTCCTGACTTCCCACATCACCTTTTCTGACACCAATCCAGTGGGGAGTAGAACTTGTATCCTGTTACCACTGTGTGGAGATGGAAGTCCAGGTCTCCCATATAATTTTTACGCCAAGGAGAATGAAAGTCTTGTCTCCCATTTTCTCTAACATCCCCAGCTGGAAGGAGAGGGATGCTTCATTCCTGTCCAGTAAGGACTGGTCTAGGCTCCCTCTCAGTCTTCACTGACTGCATTGGAAGTGGAGCTGCAGAATTTTTTGTGATGTTTCTTTGAAGGAACGAAGTTGATGTCTAATCATTCTCTCTCTTTCTAGGCTGCCCTTTCTCTAGTTTTTGACTGGGAAGAACAGGCTTTTCTTGGGATTTTTTTGGCCTCACCCATTGGCATTTCCAGTTTGCTCTGATCTATGGGAAAAAACAACAACAAAAATGCAGTTCCTTGCACCCAGGATTTCTAGTTGGTCAGCCTTCATCCTGCCAAAGTCTTCTTATGTTGTTTTATATATAATATCCAGGCTTTTTAGCTTAGCCAAAGGAACTCTACTCAAGGAGCAACAAGTGAACTGCATGTAAGGATCGTCCACACCTGGGCTTGTCTTAAATGAGCTGATACTAGAGGTCTCTCTGATGCCATGATGGGATGAAATTTGCAGGGAGCCTAGGAGGGAAGAAGTTGGACCATTTGGGCCACAGGATAGACTGTGGTAACCAGCATTCCAAATGACCACCAGTGGTATCTCTTTTGTTTTCCTTCACTCCCCCTCTCTCAGACCCCACTCTCTGGAGAAAGCTATGTCAATGAGCCTTATGGAAAGCCCTGCCATGCTAAGGAAATGAAAACTCCTGCCAATGTCCAGGTGAGTGAGCTTGGAAGTGGCTCTTCCAGATACTTCAGAGAGATTACGGGCTCAGCCAACAGCTTAATAGCCTTCCTGGGATGCCTGGGTCGCTCCATCGATTAGGCCTCTCCCTTCGGCTCAGGCAATGATCCTAGGGTCCTGGGATCAAGTCCTGTGTCATTCTCCCCACTCGGCAGGGAGCCTGCTTCTCCCTCTGCCTGCCACTCCACACTGCTTGTCTCTCGCTTTTTCTCTCTCTGACAAATAAATAAAATCTTAAAAAAAAAAAAAAAATAGCCATCCCATAAGAGATACTGAGCCAGAAGTACTCAGCTAAGCTGGTCCCAGATTTCTGATCCCAAGAAATTGGGTGAAATAATAAATTGTTTTCATTTGCTAAATTTTAGGTAATTTGTTACACAACAATGGGTAACTCCTACACCAAACGTTCTCAATTTACATAATCAGAATAGTCTACAAAGAAGAATGCATGACTTTTATCCATATATTTATTTCTATAATATTGTTCTTATGTTTTCAAAATGGATTTGTGAATCCGCCTCCCAAACTGTCATTACATCTGTAAATATAGTTGCTTCCTGAGCAAAAGGCTAGCTTTGCCTAATTTGATGGCAGGATTCTTTGGATAGTACGTATGGTTATAGCAAAAGTCTCTGTGATATTATAATTTGCGTGCCAAACAGTTCTATGCTTTTGGTTGGCCTTTGGGGGGACTGGTGAATGACCAGATTGGGGGATATTCTTTCAACTCCCTGTTGCCATGCAACATGGAGCATGGATTTTAGCTTTTATTTTCTTATATTTTTGTCCATTAGCTCTCGATTATCATGCTAAGCTCAAAAGAAATAAGATAACCTTTTTGTCTACTCTTGACAATTTGGGGCTCGGGGTGCCTGGGTGGCTCAGTAGTTAAGCGTCTGCCTTCAGCTCAGGTCATGATCCCGGAGCCCTGGGATCGAGCCCCACATTGGGCTCCCTGCTCAGCAGGGACCCTGCTTCTCCCTCTCCTTCTCCCCCTGCTTGTGCTCTCCCTCTCAAATACATAAAATCTTAAAAAAAAAAAAAAAAAAAAGCAGCCCCTGTTGGATACTAAGGTGATTTAAATGAGGTTTGTTTGAAACAGATCTGTGGTTTCTAATCAGCATGCAGTTGCACTGTGACTTGGTTTACAGCACTTCCTTTTTTCTCTTTTTTTTCCCTATCACAACAGTACCAGGGCATATTACGTTGCATAATTTATAAATAATTCTGGTATCTTTAGACAGTTTTAGAATAAGGTGGGGTTTTTTCTTCCATTTGCTTTAGAAGGGAGTAGAGATTGTTACTGTTATGTCTCATGCACTTTTATTAAAACAGAAAGCCTAAACTAAATTATCTTTCTGGCAGATACATCAACAGATTCTTTTAACGTTCTGCTTGTCAGCATTTGTTCTAGGGATATACACTGTCCTCTGTAAAGATATGATGATTATGTTTCTAGGGACAGAGGCCTGGAAGCACTCTCTATAAGGCATATATACCAAGGAAGTACTTCTTTAATTAAGCATTCTACCACCTATTTAACAAGGGAATGGATTGTCAGATATTGATTGATTTTTGTTCCTATGTGTGCTTCTGTTTTTGCACTGCCCTTTTAATAGCAACACTTTTCTTTCTTCTTTGTCTTTCTCCACGTCTCTCTTTCATGGCATTTGTGTTCAGAAATGACAGGAGTTGAGCTTAGAAATCATTTAACATTTTTTGCCTGGTATCTTCCCTATATATTGTGTATTCCCTTGTGTGACATCGTTAGGTTTTACAATTATAGACTGGGAAGTACCTGTTCAGTTTGGCTTTCAGGAAGCAGAAGGGGCACTTATTCTACATATTAGAAACATGAATGGGTGCTTGATTTTATATTTTTATATATATATATATATATATACACATATATATATACACACACACCTGTGTATATATTCATATATATACATTAATATATATATACAACTATTATATTACTATTGATATTATGTTAAAAAAAAAAAAACCCTTTACACCACTAGGATAAATGTCTTTCTCTCCTCTTGACTTCTGAACTCTCAGGATACATAGCTGTCTATTTCTGTTGCACATAGTATCTAATATAGAAAGTTAGCATGTGGATGTCAAAAAACTTCAAGCATTCTGATACGGTACGGATTTGCTCCTCCTTTCAAAGCAATACCGAGAAATAATAGTCCTCATAGAGGGCCATAAGGCTCCTAGTCAGAGTAGATTTCAGGGTAATGTTCACAATTCTCATTCCATACTTTTCCCTGACATTCCTTTCAGACATTTTCTAAACCAAATAAAACTGACCATGACTAAGCACATATTAATGTCAAATCTGTTCTGTAAGGCATCTTCATGTTCTGAGAAATAATAGAAAATGCTTTTATACTATGCATGCTCTCTCTCACTTCCAAATTATCTGTGGTAAAAGATCCATGTTTTGCTTATTTTTAATTTTCAATCCATTGTAAATGTTTTGAGAAATATATATTTTAAATAATTCATAGTAAAACAAAAAACTAAGAAAAATACAGAAAATACAAGCCTGTTGATCAGGTGTTTAGATATCAAGGCAATGTCAAATTTATCTTAAAGTTTATAGGCATGGCCTTTCAAATTTTGTATTTATTGCAGCCTGTTAACAAAGATTTGATGGAGTGACACTGGTCCACAGGAGACGCTCTGAATAGTGTGGCTAGAAATGATCTAAAAAGATGATGCAGCTGAAGCCTGAAGTCATTTTTCAACAAGGACAGGTTTTTTTCAACTTGTATCATAGCCCAATATACTTGACAGATAGGACATACTCCCAGGAGAACCATCAGTTTACTATGGTCAGGAAAATTAGGATCTTTTGGAGCTCTATGTGAAGCTTGAAAAAGTTTCCCATCTAATTCTGGTGGATTTCTCCTTGCCCTTAGAATCACTGCAGTAAGAAATTTAGTAAGGAACCAACTTATCACCCACAGTTACTGAAGTTCTATTCTGTATTAGGCCTTACATCATACTTAAAAATACAAAGACATATGAGACAGGGACTTGAGTGTCAGCATAAAATGAGAGTGGAGATACCATTGGGACTCATGCAAAGATAACTAATAATACAACATAATATATGAAAAGGCACTGTGTCCATGAAGAGAGCAGATGGATTGAATACAGTGATATTCAAATACCAGTTATTCTACTTTCTAGCATTTTTAATTTAGGCTTTTAATCTCAAATTTGCAGGGTGGTTATGAAAACAACACTACAGCTTTATCAAGGTTCAAACAAAAGTAAATATTGAAGGAAGGGAGAAGTAGCATAAATTTATCCCTAAGATAATTAAAAGACATTAAATTATTTTATGTTACTCTCCAGATTCATAGCAACTAACCTTATTTCTAAGGACTTGTGCTATTCTTTTTTTTTTTTTTTTAAAGATTTTATTTATTTATTAATGAGAGACAGAGAGAGAGAGAGAGAGGCAGAAGGAGAGGGAGAAGCAGGCTTCCCTTGGAGCAGGGAGCCTGATGCGGGACTCGATCCCAGGACCCTGGGATCATGACCTGAGCCGAAGGCAGACGCTTAACCATCTGAGCCACCCAGGCACCCAGGACTTGTTCTATTCTGCCATACATCAAAACTGATAGAGGAAAATGTCAAAATAACAAAAATCAGTAGGTACAAACACATGAGTCTATATTACTAAAGCTAATAGTACAGAGCAGTCCACATATGTTCAATCAATCGTCCCTATGACTAATTTTATTTAAAAATTTTCCTAGCAAGATGAACTTATTGGGACAAACTAATTTTATATCCATATAGCCTAGTACATTGTTAAAGCTGTGGTTACCATTCTATAAATACCTTGTGATAGGTTCCTTCTTCAGTTCTCATTTTACAAAATTCTACTTAAAAAGCTCTTTAAGAAATATATAGTCTTGCTCAGGGTATGTAATTGTTAATGTAACTTCAGTGAAAACAGCTCTGGGAGAAAAAAATGTAAGATGATACAAGCTACTTGCAGCTTAAGGTAAAACTTAAAAAGAAAGTAAAACATCTCAGAAGTTTTAATGAAGTCAATGATAAATAGACTACTTAATTTCTAGATGTACCACGACAATTTCCCAAGTGTAAATGTAAACTATGTGTAAGTTTCATGTTTGTTGAGCCCACCTCATCATATGGAAATTGAACAGTTAATGATAAAGTGTAGTCTTTTCCCAAAGTCTTCCTTTGAATATCTTCCATGCATCAAATGATTTAATGGGACCCAGATATTTGCAAAATTAAAATATAAAAATAAAAAACAACTCCTTAGCAGAGTTTTCTTAGACTCCTTAAACATGACTCACAACTGGGGCGCCTGGGTGGCTCAGATGGTTAAGCATCTGCCTTCGGCTCAGGTCATGATCCCGGGGTCCCGGGATCGAGCCCCATTGTCTGGCTCCTGACTCGGCGGGGAGCCTGCTTCTCGCTTGCCCTCTGCCTCTCCCCTGCTCATGCTCTCGCTCTCTCTCTGTATCTCTCTGTTTCAAATGAATAAATAAAATCTTAAAAAAAAAAAAAAAAAAACATGACTCACAACTATCACCTAAAATATACTGATCCCACAACCCACCGTGTTTGCTTACTGTCCTTGTGTCTGATGCTTGAATAGGCCACCTGACCTCAAATGACAACTTCAGTCCTTTTTACTTACCTAATCCTAATGTACATCCATCAGTATCTCCATCTAAATCCTACAGTATTGTTAATGTTTTATTTGGCAATGTAGTAATAATTTACATGCACAATTTCTCTAAATACAATGTATCAGAGACTATATTATAGACTTCTAAGTACCTCTCAAATAGAGATGGCACCTAACACAGGGAGGGATTTAGGATAGAATAAACATAATTTGACAGAAAGAGTAAATGAGGAGAGAAAATAAAATAGAAGCAAAGGAGGGAAATGCAAAGGAAAAAACCAAAAAGTAAAACTGAATCTTAAAAACAAAAAATAAGTTAGAAAATGAATACTACCCAACACTTACTTTACACAGGAAGAGGATAGCATCTCTTTTCACCACCTAGACTATAAAATATTTATGGGGTATAGAATAGAGTTCTAAGAAAGGTCTTGTATGGGTAATGGGAAATAATTAGCCCTAGGCTAAACACATCTTAAATGCAAGACCCCGGATAACTGCACTGTTTCTAACTAAATTAATTCAAGTATATTTACAAGAAAGCAAAAATATCCAACACCAACTGGATAAAATTTGTATTATCTGGCATCTAGCTGAAAATAGCCAAGCATTCTAAGCAGCAGGAAAATGATTCACAGGAAAAAAATCAATCAAAATCTATCTGAAATTGACACTGATGTTAGAATTAACAGAAAAGAACAATTTGTAAGTTATTATAACTACTTCCATATAGTAAAAAGGCTAAGTAGGAAAATGGGAAATATTTTTTAAAGATCCAAATTGCATTTCTAGAAATAAAAACCATAATATGTGAGATGAAAAATACACGGTACTGGACTATTGGCAGATTAGACATTGCAAAAGATTAGTGAATTTGAAGACACAGCAATAGAGACTATTCAAAATGTAAAGCAAGGAGGAAACAGAATTTAAAGAGTAGAATATGGACCAGTGGGCAGTTAGGCAACTTCAAGAGGTCTCATATATATGGAATTGGGAGTTCCCAAGAGGAACAAAGGACGGGGCAAAACATACTTGAAAATATAATGGCCCCAAATTTTCCAAAAAGCTCAATGAATCTCAAGCACAAGAAACATATAAAAGCACACCAAGGGACTTCATAAACAAATTCTTCAAAACAGTGTTAACACAATTTTTATATAATAGAGAATTTAAGCAATAAAGCAAATTAAGTACAGAGGGGAAAAAAGAGTAATAGATTTCTTATACTCAGTGTGAGTGAAGGAAATAGAATGATCTATACAATGTACTGATGCAATATATCACTCAACATAGAATTTTATACATAATGAACATACCTTTCAAAAATAAAGACTCTATCAAACTTTTAACAGTGAACAAATTCATGAGAAGTAAACCAAGCTTACAAGAAATATTAAAGGAAGCCCTTCAGGCAACAGAAAAATTATACTAAATAGAAATATGGATATAGAAAGGGATTAAAATCACTGAAAATAACAAAATACATATATACAATTGATTTTGATATCACTTAAAACTCTTTAAAAGTAAATAAAATTTTATTTTTTATTTTCCTAAAGATTTAGATATCTATTTTCTAAAGATATAAAGGTCATTTCATTATAATAAAGGAGTCAATTTGTCAAAAGGATATCAATATCCTAAAAATGTCTGTTCCTAATAATAGAGCTTCAAAATACATAACAGCAACAAATTTTGAGGAGAAAAAGAAAAAAAAAAGAAACAAAAACCAAATCTGTAATTACAGTAAAAGATTTCAATACCCTTCTCAGTTGATAGAATATACAAAAATTCAGAAAAGATATAGATTATATGAAAATACTTAAATACAGGTTGAAGGAAATAATAGCTTAATTAATCTCAAACATTGCCTTTGAGAGCATGGACAGTAAACTTTATTTGGGTGCCTTTCTAGTTTGAAAAAAAGAGAACACACTGTTAACTTACTGCTTCTGCAATGTTAATCTCTTCTCAGGAAAAGAAAAATTGTATATCACATGCTGTAAAAAAAAATATAATAAAAATATAATAAAACCACAGAACAGTGATAGTTTGAGCTGTTAAGACATAAGACTTTTAGAAGATAAAATGTTCTAAGACTTTATATTTCTCTTTTCATAACCTACTTTTCGTAGAGTCTTCAACTTCTTTTACCTTATTTGGTCTATAGAGAAAGTAAATTACACATTTAAGGAAACACAATTAACTGTTTACTATTAATAAGACGTTTACCCTGGTCTCCAAAGTTCTATTCCTTCCCCCACTCTCCTCCCATCATCCATGTCATGCCTCATAAGTTTCCATGAGTCAATCTGTATAGCCCATATATTTGTAATTTGGCACGAAGAGTATTCTAGGGTTAATTTCCTAAAGCATTAACCTAGAAAAATGCAAAGTTTATAACTTGTGGTTTTGTTAACAAAGTTTGTGGATTTGCATGGTTGTATATGTGTGTGTGTGTGTGTGTGTTTATGTCTTTTCAGAGAGGATCTCTGAAAACACTGGCAAAATCTAACAGGGCTAATCTCTTTTATTATATTTGGGTACTGACATAAGTTTGCAACTTTTTTTTGTCACTTTCCCTTTAGAAATGAGTCAATGCTATAATTCCATAGTCCAATAAACAAACCAAGAAGTCAGTGCCAAATTAAATGTAAAACATTCTGAAATTAGGGGTTTCTGCTTTGAGAAAACAGTAAAGTTAAGCAATATTATGTATGTAATTGGGTTTGGCAATTTAGGTTTTGTTTTTGTAATTTTTGAAAGAAACTATGCACACTAAAAAATTAAACCTACAAACGTCAACATGAGAAATAAAACCTCCCTTGCCCTGTCCTCAGTTTCCCAGTTTCTGTGTGCAGGGGCAAAAACAATTTATCTAAGCCTCAATTTCCTGAGATAATTATACTGAGATAATAATCCCTAATAATTTAATACGAGTGGTAATTAACATTATAGTAAAATAGAAAAAAACCCTCATGTCTCTGATGCTTAATGTTTTTGTATTTACTCTAAGCCACTTATCTTCACCGTTTGGGTTAGTTCAACTGTGTTATGTTAATTAATCATAGTGATTATCACTGCTTAGTACATTTATATAGTCCTTGTCATCTTCTGTTATCTAACAAAGTACTATCATTATCTCATTTATTTTATCACATCACATGAAATATAGAAAGCTTACAAGAGTACACTTTTAGGCTATTTTTGTCATATTTACATAATCTATAACCCTCTAATATTTATCTTATACTATTTGCTTTAAACTGCCATAATCTCTTAAAGAAATTAAATATAGTCATTTATATATTTTTTAAAGATTTTATTTATTTATTTGAGAGAGAGAGAGAATGAGAGACAGAGAGCATGAGAGGGAGGAGGGTCTGAGGGAGAAGCAGACTCCCTGCCAAGCAGGGAGGCCGATGCGGGACTTGATCCCGGGACTCCAGGATCATGACCTGAGCCGAAGGCAGTCGCTTAACCAACTGAGCCACCCAGGCGCCCGTCAGTTATATTTTTTAACTTTAGAATTTCTATTTGCATTTTCTTTAAAGTTTATCTTTACTGATGTTCTTCCCCTGTTATTGCATACATATTTTGCTTTAAGTATTCATTTGTAGAAGTTGCTCTAAAGTCCTTATCTGTTAATTATAACTTATGATTATCTCAGAGTTATTCTCTATTAAATGTTTATTTTCTTAAATATGGATCACATTTTTCTGTATTTTCACAATCCAGGGATTTCTTATTACATATTGGATTTTATAAATGTTAGATCTTAGAAAATTTAGATTATGCTAAATCCCTTCTAAGATTTGTTTTTATGGGCAGTTTACTTGGTTGTACTCAAATTTTAATTGCTAACTCCTCTGAAGTGGTAAATCACTGAAAATCCCACACAATTCTTTCAAGCTTCTAGCTGCTATATTTTGACTATGGCCTATGGGGTCTCACCTGTACATGCATAGTTCAGTACTAATCTAATGTTTGGGGTAAATTAAATGTAATTTTTAAAATGTCAATCTTCTGTCACTCTTCTTCCCCTAACTTGCTGGATCTTCTTTCAAATCCAACACTTTTCAACCTCAAGCCAATAAGCTTCATCTTTTTGCTACCCTAGTAGGAGTGAGAAATTGCAGTACATCTTTTCAGATATATTTTCCTCTAATTTCTCCCAACCTTTGGTCACTTTTTAATACTTTCAGATAGCTGTGTCATATATTTTGTCGAGATGTTCTTTTTTTTTGCCATAAGTTTGACAAAGCTACTTCTTTTTATTTCCAGAAGGCAGAAAAGTTACTCTACCATTCCTAGAAGCCAGAAGTTTATCTCATTTATTTTAGAATTAAAATGAAAAGTCAATCTTTTCCAACTCTCTTATGTGACTTGCTATGTATGTAACTGTGGATTATGTGTTTCTTTAAATGATGTCTTATTTGTATCTGTGTGTGTGTGTGAAATATTAAATTTATTCAAGGTACAGAGTATATGTTTATGAAATGCATATATTGTTGTCATGGTTCTATTACGTCATCTTTCCAAGAGGATAGTTAACTATTTCCTGTTCCACTCTGACATTTTTCCAATCTCAGGGATATGGATTTTGTTGTTGTTCATTAATATTTTCTGTAGAAGCAAAGCGGCCAAAACCAGACCATTTGAGTAGATTTTAGTTTCTAGTGAAAATGGGGATTTTCAGATCATCCACTGGTTTTCGGTCAGTTTGCATCTTTTATTCTTGGCTATAAAGTTAGTGTTAATGTAGATATATGTAAGTTTTAGATATATTCCAGACTTATAGCACTTCCAAAGGGAAAGAAAAAGCAAGAAATGAATATGAAAATAAGTTTTTTAATAGCAGCTATATGAAAAGAATTGAAGCACAGAATACAGAAAAAATCTGCTTATTTTTGGTAATAATCCCATCATTTTCTTATTTTCATATGCTTCAAAAATTGTCAATGTAAGATTTCATTAGGGCAAAAATACAAAATCAATATGTGTGCATATTTTTAAATAATAATGCATATTATAAAACTCTAGCTATCAGGATTTGAGTTTTTTCCTGTATAAATTTGCAATGTTAGTCAGAAGCTTATATGAAGCCAGAAAAGGTCAGTTAGCCTTCCCACAAAATTTTCATTAATTTTCATGTACATACTATTCACAAGTATAAATACATTTCAGTGAAGCCATTCTGTTATCAATGACCACATAGAAATTGAAGTATTACTGAATAAGAAAACACGAATTTTAATAAATGAGATGAATTTATTACATATACTTCAAGTATCTTTGCTCTATATAACTTATTAAGTATACTCATTTCTAGAGTGAGAATTTCAGCACGTTTTTATGTGTGCCAATGGAATAATAAGTGATGATAAAATGATTCACAGTGAAAGAATTTTAGATTGTAATTAAGAAAAGTTGTTGTTCTGTAATTTCACAATTAGTTGAGGAGACAGTTCTATAATTGAAGTGTTCAGAAGATAAAGAGACACTTTATCAGGGAGAAAGAAAATGTTGTTTACCACAAAACAGTTATCTTAGAAGAAAATTAAATACGATAAAAATTCAATTTGCCTTGACGAAACTTATCAGAAACTCAGTGATAACTGTTTGTAGTGGCAGCAGAGATATGAACAAAGTTTAAGAATTTTGGCATAGGGGCGCCTGGGTGGCTCAGTCGTTAAGCGTCTGCCTTCGGCTCAGGTCATGATCCCAGGGTCCTGGGATTGAGCCCCGCATCGGGCTCCCTGCTCTGCAGAGAGCCTGCTTCTCCCTCTCCCACTCCCCCTGCTTGTGTTCCCTCTCTCGCTGTGTCTCTGTCAAATAAATAAAATCTTTAAAAAAAAAAAAAAGAATTTTGGCATAAACAATATACTGCAAAGACAGGGGATTAGAGTATAGTTTTGTGAAATGCAATTTTAAGAAAGAATGAGTTGTTATGAAGAATCATCGGCCCTCCTAATACTGACAGTGAAATGCTCCAAGTACTATAAACAAAGTTTAAATATTGAGGAATGAACTAAATGATGTATAGGCCAGTTTTGGTTTTATTGAAACTGGTACATTTTTCACAATGGACAAAAAAAATGGCCTTGGAGGATGCACTTCTAATTTTGGGTTGTCCCAAGAAGAGTCTTCTGACTACTCTTCAATTATCTATGTTAGCTGTTCTCCACAACAAAAAAAGAATTTGTGTTTCAAGATGTGGATAATATTTTATAATGGAAATTGCATGTTTTATTTTATTAACAATTAACCCACTTTGAGTAGAGGAATTTTAGTCATTTTATCTGTTCAAGGCATTGAAGTATAAATCTTTCATATTTAAAAATTCAAAATTCTAAGACCTTCTCTGACATAAAAGTTTTATATGTTGTTTCAAGCTTTGCCTACAATTAGGCTGTAGATGAATTGTTACTGAAATCCAGCATATGTTTAAAGGTGATATGACTTGGATGCTAGTTAAATGACTATGTATCAAGTTAGGTCACTAGGTTGTAAATTCCAAAATATGTTGTCAGTGCCACCTGGGTGGAAAATTTTAGCCAAAAATTTAGCCACGCTGTGGTGATTTATAAAGACATTGATAATCTTGGGTGTCAAACTAATCCCAGTTCTAACACTGACAAACTATGGTATCTCAGATAATTGACTTTATTTTTAAAATCTCACTCATCGTATTTGTAAAATGGCCATTACAGTAGTATTTATATGTTAAGGTTGTCGTGAGAATTAGAAATGTAAATTCTAAAAAATTGAGTAGCACATTTACTCTCTGGTAATTTGTTACTTTCCAATAAATTGTGGTTAATAGTAACTCATTTGACCTGGGTACCCAATAACAACAATCTATTTAACAAATATTATGATTTGTTCAGGTTTTATGTATTGGTGACTTGGAACCAAATTAGAATTTAAATAGGTCTCTTTAGAATCATGTCCATATTTTCTACTCAGTAATTTCCAAAGGAGTCTGATTACAGAATGTCCCATCGCATAGATAAAGCAGCCCACAGCAAGGAGAGTATTTGGTATAAAACATAAGATACTTGTATTTTCAGTCCAGTATGTCAACATTTTTACTGTCTTACCATCTGGAAGTCAGCTGTTTTTTTATTAGACTCTTCTAATTTTAATTACATGAGAAATTTTCTACTTTATAGTTCCTGGTTACTTTACCTGGAAATTTATATGGCCAATTTCTTGCCAGAGAGAACAATAATTTGATGTAAGGATTTATCAAATTAATAAGGAAGTGAATCCCTTTTCTCTTAAATTGGCCAACATAAAAGAAAGGTTAATAAGCTTGCCAATGCTACAAACAAAATGAGCCACTATATATTATAAAAATAAAAGAAAAATAGCATAACATGAAGGAAAGATTGAATCTGGAAAACTTGTAGAAGCTCAGTTTTGGATTTATGGACAAGAAACAACTACATCACAAATGGGTATACTTGAGACAAAATACAAGTACTTGATCATCACAGATTTCTGAAATATATTTTTATATAGTAACTGTGAACTGTTCACTTTTAATTTCCCATAATTGCATTTCAAAAACTTAGTAGAGCAGTTATGTTCACCTTGAACATACTTTAAAACAGGTATATAATTACTGAAATATACAGTTTAATCATGATTTACCATCAGTTTGAGTGAAATCAATAACACATATAACATGGAAATTGCAACACTTTAGGATAATTCCTTCTGTCCAATAATATATACACAGATAAACATATATCTATACCTATGTATGTCAAAATTTATATCCAGATACATATCTATCTCCTCACTGGACTTCCATAAGTCTCAGCTCATTGAACTCTCAGCTGCTCTGAGGGCATTTACCACAGGCTTCGATGGTGGCAGTTTCATCAAACTCAAGAGAGAAAGCTTTCGGCAGTGCAAGCTGGAGAGACCCCTATAAGAAGTAGCCCTTGAATAACTAGATCTTCTGAGAGAAATTAAACTAGATAAAATAATACTAGTCAGGAGAGAGAAACCATAAATTTGTTTTGGTTCCAGCAGCATCTGGGAAAAGGAAAAGCTTCCTTAAGAATTCATAACCTGCGCAGTTACAATGCAAATTTCTCATTTCTTTGCTATTTCTAGCCTCTACCCTTATTGTCTTGGAAACACTAAAATATATCTACAGGTATTTTAAGAATTTAATAGTTCCTTCTGAAAATTAATAGAATACATAGAAAATATAAAAAGTAGACACAGGTAAAAAAAAAAAAAAAATACTGACTTCTCATCAAAAACAGTGCAAAAAAACCCCAGTGATATCTTTGAAGGATATAGAAATACATAGATACAGAAATATGGAAGATTAGAACATTATCAAACAAGTATAGTAATTGATATCTTTAGATATTTATAGAGCACACTCAGTGATATCAAAATATATTTATCAAACACATCATGGAATCCAAAAATAGTTCCACATGTATGTACAACTGATTTTTATCAAAGGCCCAAAGGTGATTTAATGAAGAAAGTATAGCCATTTCAACAGGTAGAGCTGTAACAATAGGATATCTTTAAATTAAAAAAAACAAATTAACTCAAATGGACCTGGTGCACCTAGTCTAAAACCTCAATAAAACTATAAAACTTTTTGATCAAACACAGGATAAAATCTTTGTGACCCTGAGTTAGGCCTAAAGAGAAAAATAACCCCTCAGTAAAGAACATCAACATGATTAATGACAAACTTCTAATCTGGTATCATGAAGGCCAGAAAGCAGTGGAAAAACTAAAAGGAAAAAAATGTAACCAAGAATTCTATATCCAAAGACATTATCCTTCAGAACTGAAGGTGAAAACAAAGCATTCCTAGAAACCAAGACTAATAGAATCAATTGTTAGCAGACTTGCTTTATAAGAAATACTAAAGGAAATCTCTGAACGGGACAGTCTGGATAATATATTGCAGGAACTCGTTTCTGATTTTTATTCCCCACCCTCTCTGAGGTTATGGTCTGTTTTTTCTTTTTTTTTTAGTAGTGTATCTGGACTAAATTAATGAAATCTAACTTTCTCACAGTATGTGTTATCTGATGTCTCTGCTCAGTTTATTGTCGGTTATATTTTTTTAAAGATTTTGAGAGAGAGAGCTAGAAAGCACAAGCAAGGGAGGGGCAGAGGCAGAGGCAGAGGGAGAAGCTGACTCCCTGCCGAGTGGGGAGCCCAACACGGGGCTCGATCCCAGGACCAAAGATCACGACTTGAGCCAAAGTCAGACGCTTAACCGACTGAGCCACCCAGGAGCTCCTGGTTGTTACTTTAAACCTGGCATTCTAGGAATAGCCTGTGTTCCTGCACTTTGGGGCCAGGACTAAAGGGAGGCAAGGCAGGCAGCTAGGGAGGGAAATCTGAGAAGTTACTAGCTTTCAGTATTGTGCAGTACAGGAATGGGTGATGGGCCTATGTGTAGTTTGGATAACACGCTCAAAGTTAGGCACCTTCCGATCTCTCCCATTTTTTTTTTTTTTTTTGCTAAAACTTTTCACGTGTCCTTTGCATGTGTGTGCAGCCTCTGGCATACTTAGTGTATCAAGAATGTCTAGGACAGTTTTCTTTCAATGAACTGGACTCAATGCTGCCGAATGTGCTGATCTCACGTGTTTTTTGTAAGAATCAAATGATGTGGTTCTAATTATGATAACTAGCATTTACTGATGGCTTTTAAAATTTTATTTATTATTTATCTGAGAGAAAGAGAGAGAGAGAGAGAGAGACTTAGTGAGAGTGGGGAGAGAGAGAGAATCTGACGCAGACTCCCTGCCAGGTGCAGAGCCCCAGGTGGGCCTTGATGGACTGTGAGATCATGACCCGAGCCAAAACAAAGAGTTGGCCATTGAACCTGCTGAGCCACCCAGGCACCTCAAATGATGGCCTTTTTAATAACAAAAATTAGCATTCTAAGCATTTGAAATAGGTTACCTTATAATCCTCAAAAATCCTGATTGGTAATGCATAATAAATTTAGAAATTAGAAAACTGAAGGAATTGAGAGGTTAAGTTGTCCAAGGACATTAAGGTAGCAGAAAAGGATCTAGCCCCAGGGCCTAAAATTTTAACCCCCACTTTCTGTTACCCACATTGTTAAGAATAAGACATTGTCTAGATCTCCCATATTTTATCCAACCCTCCAGAGAGATATTTACAGGAGTCTTCAGAAGGGACTGACTTAGCTAATGATTCTTTATCTTTTATCAAGTCTGTGTCTCCAAGTGGGTAACCTGTCGATACAAATAGAACCAGAATTTACAGAGCAGAGGGCAACAAGCCAAAGAGATTTTGATTAGGAAACTAAAGAGCCATGGCATAGAAATCATAGCACAGAAGAGCACATGGCCTATAGCTGTCACTTTGATAAAGTGATTTTGTTTCCCCTTTGGGGATGATCAGAGTTTATCCAAGCATCTCCGTTCAACTCCTTGAAACTTCCTTCTGATAAGCAGAGCCTTTGGTGTGCTGAGAAACAAAGCATACTTTTCTTTCCATGCCACTCAGTATTTGGGATTAAGAACATATCACACAGTGTTTTATTTTCTTCTTGTTATTTTGTGTGTACAGAAGGGATATCTGTGGGAGAGATGCAAATAACAGCTATAATGTAAAGTCTGGATGAGGACATGAAAACACTTCTCATTAAAAGTAGACAAAACACATCAGACAATCTTCCCACTTTATCAGTTTAGGTCATGGTTCATTCCCACTGGTGGCCACATGAAACCCGTCTTTCATTTGACATGCACAAATATACTCTGGATCCCTTGCAGTAACAACTGTACCCCCCTACATTAGTCTGTCTCCATTATGTCAACATTAAATAAGCATTATGTTCAGCATAAAGAATAATGACTGCTCTATTTCAAATGCCATGGATCCTGTTTTTGAAGTAAAGGTCGGCTGGTGGGGGAAATGCACCACTATTAAAATTGGATGTGACTGGGTTGAAAGCACTTTTTATTTTTTTTGCATAAAGTACTTGGGCTCGATAGTAGTGATACCCAAGAGGGTGCTTTGCTATAGTAAGGCAGTTTGGGTCAAGTTCAGATCTACCACTTATTAGCTCTGCAATATTGGCCTAATCCTATCATATCCCTGAGCTTTAGTTTCTTTCCTGTCGATAATAGCATTTCTCTAATCTACCTCACAAAAATAAAATGATGTAATATTCATAAATTCTAATAGCAAATGAAGAATCACTATATAATTACTGGATCATCTTACTTTGTTAATGAAAACTATTCATAGGCAAAGTTTATACATATTTTTACAATGGATACTATTAATTACGCTTGCTATCAATGGACAATGCATTAACATCATTCTTCAATGATTTTATTCTCACGCTGAGATCCTCCTAATGGTTTCAAGTGTAATTTTTAGAGAAAGCCAACTAAAAGCAAATTTGAATCTTATCATACAGAAATGTGGATTTTTTACTGGTGATCCACAATTAAAACATTTTGTACTGGAAAATATCATTGTGGGCAACAGATACAGGAGGTCACAAAGAGAAAACTCCATGCATGAATAGGAAAAATAAGTCAGCTGCCTGTGAATGGTTACATGTTGTAAGAGAAAGAGGGTAAGTTTTAGAGTTGGACAAAAGCAAACCCAAATCCCAATTCTGCTAATTCATACCTGTTGGAACACAGGCAAAACAAACTAATTGAACTTGTTTCCTCATTAAGAGGATAGAAATGCCTAGCATCTATTGAGTATTCGCTGTATACAAAGCACTGTATTAACATTTTCAGAAAAACACAAGCATCTAGTTCTATTAATATGCCCATTTTACAGAAGAAGAACCTAAGGCTTTCAAAATTTGGGTGATCTACCCAAAGTCACAAAGATGGTAGATGGGAGAGCAGTATTCATACTGCTATATTTATATTTGTTATGGTGAACTGTGATAAGTGTGACACTGAAAGCTCCGATGACAACCATTTTTGGCAATAAAGCTTTTTTAATGAAGCATTTTTTTTAGTGAAAACATGTATATTGGTTTTTTAAGCATAATGCATTTGCACACTTAAATGACTCTAGTATAGTGTAAATATAACTTGTATGTCCACTGGGAAGCCAAAAAATTAATTTGACTCATTTTAGTGTGATGTTCACTTTAATGAGGAGGTCTGGAATGAACTCCACATTATCTCTGAGGTATGCCTGTATGTTTATCATATATATATATGTGTAAATATATATATATTTAGTGTCTCTCCTAGGCATCAATAAATTTTGCTGTTTAACTCTTCCAAAAAGATATCAAAGATTTTATTTCAGGTATTGAACTATGCCTTTTTCGCTTAACTCATTTAATCTCTTTGAAAAACATTTAAAGCAAATTTCACACATATGTGGAACATAAGGAATAGCGTAGAGGACCACAGGGCAAGGGAAGGAAAGCCGAATGGAAAGAAGAGAGAGGGAAACAAACCACAAGAGACTCTGGACTCCGGGAAATAAACTGAGGGTTACAGAAGGGAGGGGTTGGGAGGATGGAGTAACTGGGGAATGGGCATTGAGGAGAGCACGTGCATGCTGTGATGAGCACTGGGTGTTATACACAACTAATGAATCGTTGAACACTAAAAATGAATAAAAATTAAAAATTAAAAAATAAATTAAAAAAAAAAAAAGAATCCAGGCAGTTAGGATGAGTGGCTCTGGATTATATAGCTAGGATCTAAAGTTGGGATTTAAAGTTGATTGATCCTTCAGCTCCAATGTACAGGTTTTCTCACTATGCTAAGCTGGGATTAAACTATGCTCCAAGATTTATAAATTTATTTTTCACAAATGTTTTGTTAAAAACATACTTGTTTTTGCCTTCACATTGTTTAAGAGTAGCTTTTCCATTATTCTTTGAACATGTACCAGGCATAGGATTAACATATGCCAGGGCAGGAAGAAAACCATCTTAGTTATCAGCAAGCATTTTTCTGTAAGTCCATGAACATTTTTAATTAGGGATATGACAACACTTGATAAATGTTCCAGCTTTCAAGTGTCTATTACTGAAGACATCCTGTAATCATTTTCTCACCTTATTATTGCATAAAAGGACACATGCGTAATACAAATGAAGCTGCCAAAATCTGATTGCTAATGCAACATCAAAGTAAATCGGTGTGGTCCTGTGTAAAGGGAGAAAATCCAGAAATACTGTGTGTCACAGTCTATTCCAAACTATTCAGCTCATCTGGGGATCATCTCTGTTTTGATTTGTGGAGGTAAATTGACCCAGACAAGGAGTCAGAAACTCAAGCAAACACTTGCATTTCATCCGAATATAATCCTGGGGTTTTTTTTGCATTGGTAGATATGCCAGCAAACAAACAAACAAACAAAAAACAGGACTTTTTGAAGTGGTTAGGAAATCAGACAGACCTGGGTTCAAATGGGATGGCCTTCCCCATTTGGCTGAAAAAGTATGGGTGAGCTACTTAACCTTTCTGAGTCTCATTTGTAAGATAGAAAGTTCAAATAGAATCACATGAGATACAGTATGAGAAGCTTAGCACAGTGCCTGTTAGCTATCACTGTTCCTATTGTTATCTGTCTGGTGGCAAATTTTCCCCAATTTCTCTCAGCTTGCTAAAAGCAACAAGGTATTCATTGCAATATGACAAAGTAATCTTCCTGATACTGGTGGGTAATCTTAGTGAGGTAAGGGACTATAAAATTTATTTATTTATTTTTAGCATTTTCATGCTTATACTTTTCAAGTTTATTATTTTCATCTCGATATGTGGCAGATCTTTATAGTATATCTGGGGATGGAAATAGTAAAGAGAAGGGGAATAATTAAGAACTGTTCCAGCTTTCCTGATATTTGTAATTTACATGAGACAGACATGAATACAACTCCAAACACGAGTGCACGGTGGTTTAGCTCGTGACAGAACAGTCACGACATTCTGAGAAGGAAAAAGTAGGTCTGTTTGGAAGGAGCTGGTAATATTAGAGCAGAAAGTGGGCTTTGCAAAGTTAGATAGGAATTATCAGAAGGATATTAAAATTGGAGGAAAATCACCAAACAGAACTTAAGCAAAGCTCTGAGGAAGTGACAGACTATAGGCAACAAATGAGGACTTAGATTATAATTGCTGAGGAATAGAGGGCAGTGGATATATTTCAGGTCTTTTTAAATATTCCCTCATCTTTTCACTATTACATAGTCACCAAGGGTCTAGCATGCAAAACCCTAGGTTAGCACTGATGACTAAGTTCATGCTCTATTGGAGAGGTTAATATTCAACTCTCTATTTACTGAATTTTGATCACTAAGCAGTCTGTTCTAAAGATTCTAAAGAACTGGAAGACAGGCACTAAAATATTCCCTGGAAACTTCGTCCTTGGTTTTGTGCTTTGTATCTTCCTAGTAATTCATCCATTTCATCTAGCTTATAGAATTTGTTGGCCTGTATTTGTTCACAACCTTCTGTTATAATCCTTTTTATTTCTGTGAAGTTGGTAGTCCTGCACCCACTTTCATTTCTGATTTTAGCAATTTGAGGCTTCTTTTTCTTGCTCAGTTTAGCTATAAGGTTTTCAATTTTGTAGAGCTTTTCAACCAACTTCATTGAATTTTCTCTATTGTTTTTCTCTTCTGTTCCATTAATTTTCATCCTAATCTTCACTCCATTCCTTCACTTCTCCTGGGTTTAGTTTTCGCTTCTTTTTCCAGTGTCGTCAGGTTGAAAATTCAGTTTTTGATTTAAGATCTTTCTTCCCTATTTAAGTATTTACAGCTACCTGCTTCCCTCTAAGTCCTGCACTGGCTGCAACCCTAATATATTTTAGTATGTTTTAGCTTTATTTTCATTAGCCTCAAAATATTTTCTAATCTCCCTTATAATTTCCTCTTTGACCCATTGATTATTAAGGAATGTGTTTAATTTCCACATTTGTGAGTTTTCCAAGGTTTCTTCTGATACTTGGAATGATTTCTAGTATCTTCCATAATGGCCTGAATTTAGGATTTCCATATTTTAAAACTTATTAAGACTTATTTCTAGCCTACCATAGGATCTATCCTAGACAATGTTCCATGTACACTTAAGAATGTGTATTGTCTTGTTTGATGGAGTATTAAATATGTCTGTTAGATCTAGTTTGTGTGTAATGCTATTCAAGACCTATTTCCTCATTGGTCTTCTTTCTAGATAGGTTATCCATTACTGAAAGTGGAGTATTTAAATCTGACCATTATTGTCTATTTCTCTCAATTCTGTTTGCTTTTGCTTCATGTATTTTGAAATTCCACTTATTGCATAAATGGTTATAATTGTTATAACCCGATAGTTTGACCCATTTTCACTATACAATAGTGCTTTTTATCTCTAGTATCATTTTAAAAAAATTTAAAGTCTATTTTGCCAGATGTTATTATAGCCACTCCTATATTCTCATAGCTATAGTTTGCATGGTATCTTTCAATCTATTTCTATTTTTTTTGAAGTGTGGGCTCTAGAGAGCAAACAGACCAGTTTTTTTTAATCCAGTTTAATTAGCTCTGCCTTTTGATTAGTCTATTTGCATTTAATGCTGTTTATATAGTTGAATTTTTGATTACCATTTTACTTTTTTTATGTTTTATGGCTTTTTTTGTTCCTCCATTTCTCCTTTATTACTCTCTTTTGCATTAAGTATTTTCAAGTGTAACATTTTAATTCCTTTAATGATTTTTTTCACTATGCTTTTTAGTTACTTTCAAGTGGTTCCTCAAGGGCTTATCATATACAATTAATCTTATCAGCCTCTTTATCATATGGCCTCATTATCAACATCACTCTCCAGAAAGGTGTATATATATTTTAACCAAGGCTTAACCTACACTGATACATCATAATCAAAGTCTATATTTATCTGAAGGCTCATTCTTAGTGTTGTACATTCTAGGAGTCTGTACAAAAATATGATACACATCCATCATTGAATATCACAGAGCAAAATTAAAAGGAGCCATTGTCTTTGAAAGTACTCAGGAGCTTTAATTTTCCTATATTTGTTTCAAATGAAGTCAGTTCATATCATGAGAGCTTTGTAGTTCCTTTTCTTATTGACTGCCTCTTCCCTTAAGCAAACTTTCTGAGAAGCTATACTGGGCTCTGGAAGGAACCTCTCATCATCTTGATTTGCATCTTCCTGCATGGAACCTCAGCCTTAGGATTCAGCTGGGCCAAGGGTTTTGGGCTTCCAATAATCTTAGCCTTCCGTGCCTGAGGTAGACACCCTGCTCTGTGAGTAAAGATGGGTGGAGGGAGGGAGCTCTTGCACGCTCAGTTGCATTCCCTCTGAATTTAGCCTCTTCAACAAAGTGTTGGAAGAGATGAGAAGTGCTGGAAACCTTCACCTAACAGTGAAATATGATAAGCCTTGATTGAAAGCTTTGGGGACATGAGTCCCCATCTTCTTAACCGCATCTGACTATACACTCATGTGGAGTGGAACTTCCATCAAACAGTTGGAGACACGTAGAAATGGATCACAGCTCAAATGCCAGACTCTTACTGTTCTTACTTTTACTGTATTTTCTTAAATAACTTTCTTCATTTCTCTCTGTACATAGTACAATTTCCTAAGACTTTAAATGATTGTTTGCTTGTTTTTCTGAAGAGGAGGTACATTGTCATCCCAAAAGAGAAATCTCCTTCTTTCCTTTTAAACTTGGGTCTAGGGTCACCTGGGTGGCTCAGTTGTTAAGCATCTACCTTCAGCTCAGGTCATGATCCCAGGATCCTGGGATGGAGGCCCACACCAGGCTCCCTGCTCAGCGGGAAGCCTGCTTCTCCCTCTCCCACTCCCACTCCCCCCGCTTGTGTTCCCTCTCTCGCTGTCTGTCAAATAAATAAATAAAATCTTTAAAAAACAAAACAAACTCGGGTCTATATTTTTGATTTTATTTTCTAATTTAGTATAGAATTTACATGTGTGTGGAGCTGGGGGATCATATGTCAGACTTAAAGAGTTTTGGTTTTTTTTTTAAAGATTTTATTTATTTATTTGAGAGAGAGAGAATGAGAGACAGAGAGCACGAGAGGGAAGAGGGTCAGAGGGAGAAGCAGACCCCCGCTGAGCAGGGAGCCCGATGTGGGACTCGATCCCGGGACTCCAGGATCATGACCTGAGCCGAAGGCAGTCGCTTAACCAACTGAGCCACCCAGGCGCCCCAGACTTAAAGAGTTTTATACCTCAGAGTTAATGCTCATAGATGTCCCATGCCATAATATGCCCATGTTAATTATTCCTGACAAGAGAGGACAATGAGACAGAAAAATTATCATCTGCTGAAGGTTAATAAAACCAGTTGATATGGGAGTCAGGCCTAGAGCGCAGAAATTTTGACCCCTGGTCAAGCCATTATTCCTTCAACCAAGGAATAATATATATATATATTTTTTTACCAGTGTTGGGAAGGATCTATCAAATATTTCTCTAAGGATTGTCAATAGTCTACATATTAAATATCCAGTCACTTCATAAAGCACAAACTCCACACGAAATGTAAAGTCTCTTCCTGAAACACTGCACAAACCCCTTCATTCCTCTGCTCCCTCAGGCTTCCTAGACAGCAGGCTCTCTACCTATGCTTGCAACTTATATTTGAGTTAAGAGAATTCATGGGCCCTTTAAAGTTTGATTGATGGGCCTGTAATCAAGCAAAATCTTAGTGGAAGAGCATATAAAATGTCCTAACATGAGAGCTCCTAATCTCATAATTTCCTAAAATTTGAAAGCCTTTCCCTCATCCAGAATATTTTTACTGCAGTGTTTCTTTTATGAAAAGGAAATTAAATTTTTAAAGGGCACAACCTAGAAATATACAAAATCCCTATTATGAAGTTTTAAAAGCTGGCAAGACTTTCACCACCACCTTTCAGGGTATCTAAGGACACCTGTACGTCTTCTAGTTTCTGTTGCTGTTTTTAAATATAGTCAGGCTCTCTTCAGAATCAACTGCATAGGAAGAATTCCTTCATTGTTCAAACCTAAGGCTCCAAACCTTCATAATGACGCATGTACTTATTTAATATTCCCTTTAGTATATTAAGTAAACTCAAAGTATTAATTTATTTTAGATATTCTGTGTGAAGTATTTGAAGTCTATTTAATGTATCAAACAAGTTTTCACTGTCATTGATGAAAAGTGATCTCAAATTGGAATAGGGTTTAACAGATTGGTTCAGTTCTGAAATACTCATTGTCCCATAATGGACTAGTAACTATATACAAATAGTCAAGTCTTACATAGTAAGGAGCATGCCTTTTCAAAAATTGTCTGCCAGAGAAATTCTTCTATCATAGAAAGATAGTTATAATACTCAACATAGAGGCGGAATATATCTTTTGATAGGCAGCTAAGTGTAAACAGACAGTTGAAATGTTCAAGAGTCAAATTCTGATGAAAACATTTTCATGAGGAAAAGAAGTATACATTTAGTTCTTGAAACTGTTAGTCTAAAAGGGCTTTAATTAACACACAATGTCTCTAAAAGCAGCAGAAACTCAAACTCCTCAGCTAATAGGTTAGCAAGGATTCTCTAAGAATAAGGTACTTTGTGAAGGTGTCACAAAAATAAGCAGCTAGATTGGACTGCTTACAAAGCAGGAAGGAAGTCTTACCTCAGCAAAGGCGTGAAGCATGGAAGAGACTTACAGGGAAAGTGAGGGAGATTAAAGAATTAATAAAGATTACGAACATCCAGTGGATGGCTGGTAAGAGAGAGGACACAAATAGTTCTCCGGAGAAAGCAATAAAGGTTGAAGGGCAGATAAGGAGTTTGGTACTAGAACTCGGAAACTTCAGGAAATAACCTCATATCTATACACATGTATGCAGTGCTCATTTTATATGCCCTCAGGAATTCATGTATAGTAATTCATATCAATTATATTTCACTCATGCATATGTGCTCACATGTATTTGTGTGTGTGAATATGTGTTTCTACATGTGTGTGTATAAACCTGCATTTTCCTAGGACAGTATAGGGTTTCTCTACAAACCGTGGATTGGAGGAAGCGGAAATAAAATCCTATGGCTGTTGTTTACTAAATGTGGATAAATTGTTTAAACTGATTTATCTGCAGATGCCGCATCTAGTATTAGATACCAGATGGAATTACTTGTGAAGAGTGCCTATCAAGCACATAGAGCAATGCATAACACAAAAGTATTCAATACATCTTAGCTATATAAGTATATAATGAGATATGAGGAATATTGAATACGTTATCAACATATTTATAACTACTGAACTAGTAGAAAAAATCTTCATTGATAGAATAATCTATAAAAAAGGCATGGTCTATTACTTGAATTTTTATATGTGTATTTTAGAACCATTTATTAAAATATTTTACAAAGGGGATGAGAGAATGATTCAACTTGATGGTTTTCACAGCCCTGCGTGTAGGTATAGACCTAAGTCATTTCTCTACTTGTTACCATGCTCTTTACATGTACATCTGTAGCCAGGGTACCCAGAACTAATGCTGACATGAATCCCCAATTCCACAATGAGCCTTTGATACAAACACCAATTTAATTCAGAAGGTTTTACCTTGTGACTTTATTTTCTAAACATTTTAAACTATAATTTAGTGAATCCTGAAAGTATATGAAATGGTATCATTTCTGGTACATAAACAATGATTATTTGGACATCTGATTAAATCTATTTTATATATCCAGACCAGTGTACTTATGAATGTACTGAGTAACCATGTAATTCTGGTAAGGTTCTACTCAAACTATTGGCTAGCTAGTACTGTCTATTTATAATCAAGTGGACTCAGATGATATTGATGGTCATCCTCAAAAATTCATGTGTGGTAGGTTTAGATTTCATGGTTACATTGGAGGTTAGAGATATACCTAGCCTTTAGAGCACATTTGGAATCACCCCAAGTTTATTTTGCTCCTGAAGTTTTTCATCTTTCTAAGGATTTTATTTATTTGCCAGAGAGAGTGAGAGAGAGCAAGTGCACAAGCAGGGGGAGTGGCAGGCAGAGGGAGAAACAGGCTCCCTGCTGAGCAAGGAGCTGGATGCAGGACTTGATCCCAGGACTCTGGGATCATGACCTGATCCAAAGGTAGATGCTTAGCCAACTGAGCCACCCAAGTGCCCTGAAGTTTTTCAGCTTTTTAAAGGGCAACCCTGGGCCCACTAGCTACATTCTTTTTGCTCCCTCCCATTTTTTTTTTTTTTAAGCAAAAGGAGATAGCATAACTAACATTATTTAGTCCCTTTGCATGGTATAAAGAATCTCACAGATTTATTGTTTCTATCTCAATAGGAACTGAAAATGATTGAAGGAAAACCTGCACATTTTTTTTGATCAATTACCCTAATGCAACAGATAATTGAACCACCAATTAGGCTTACCTACAAGAGTTCTGAGCCTCCTATAATCATGAGCAAGGCAACATATAGAACTTTAAAATTATAGAATTTTTTTTTCCTTTTTACTCAAAATAATCTCATGCCACTGGAAATATAAAATAAACCTAGTCGGGCACCTGGGTAACTCAGTGGATTAAGTGGCTGCTTTCAGCTCAGGTCTTGATCTTAGGGTCCTAAGATCGAGCCCAATATTGGGCTCCTTGCTCAGCAGGGAGTCTGCTTCTCCCTCTTCCTCTACCCCCCACTCATGCTCGTGCTCTCTCACACGTGCACTCACTTGCTCTGCTCTCAAATAAAATCTTAAAAAAAATGGTGAACTGGAAATTAACTTGTTTTTAACTCAATTAAGATTGAAGAGAATGCATTAAAATTCTCTTAAAAGTGAACATTAGTATAAATTGAAACTCAGTCTGATGTTTGGATGATGATTAATCTTAGATTTCCCCCCTCCTCTCAACTGAATGTTATTATAGCTTAATCAGACTTTTCTCAGTATCCTGGACCTAGATGTAAATTTTCCTTCAATGATGTAAAGTAATTCTATTACTTCATTTTCACATTAACTGCAATTTGTGCAGTGGAGAGTGTTTCAAGCTCTGGTAACATTTGATGTAGTACCACTAGCAGAATAAAGAGGTTGCTGTCTTCAGAAGTCCTCCCTTCTTACATTTTGCTACCATTTTTGATAGAATTCAATTGTGTACAAAAATGGAGAACAGGAGCGTGAAACATTCTTGAAGTTCTATTTGAAAGAGAGCTCTTAAACATATTATTTATTTCAAACGCAAATATCTAAAGTTACTAGACAGGTTGTCTAAATAAACTACTGTACTGGGAGTAGTGAACTGGAGGGTGCTATCACATTTAAAGTCATCAGGTCTCAGGCTCAAATTCACTGTTGCCAGGCATACTGGAGTCCTATGTTGAAGTAGCTATAGATTGCTCAGGAGAAGTCAGATATCTGGAATTGTGTGTGTGTAAATTCTTCCAGTTCACAAAGGACTGGCTCAAATACTTAAAATATTACTTCCCTTCCTTCCTCCTGACCCTATGGCACCCTTAATCTATAGGCATATCTGGCTCAGAGATCACCAGTTTGCAACCCCTATATATCATTATTATTATCCATACCAAAATTTATTATGTACTTATCAATATTTCAGTAATTTAATCAATGTTTATTTTGAAAATGTATAACATATAAGTTTAAGATGGACTTATTACTATTAGAACAATGTTAACTTTTTATATAGAAATGGCTCTCTTTAGTGAAAAGACCCATGGTCTTAAGAGTCAGAGAATTCCAGTTTTAATACTCCATTCTCCCACCTATTAGCTATTGGACCTTAAATTTGATGGACTTTATTAAGTCTCAGATTCCTCATCTGCAAAATAAAGAAAATACTAAATTTGCAGGATAATTGTGAGGAAGAGAATTAATACACGTGTAAAATACTTTCACCGTATTTGGCTTATAGCAGAGATTCAGTGGTGCATCTATTCAAAGATACATTATGTAATCATTAAAATGCTTTTTAATGAAAACTTCAAAATATCTTATTTTACTGACAAAAAACCCACAACCTAATAATCTTATATATTCTAAGTCTACAGTCAAAGACAATAGGTTGGAGTGCTCCCCATACACATTCTGCTTCATTCTGTCCGTGCATCTATCTGTCCATGCATCTATCCGCCCATGCAGCCATGAAATATGCATTCAAAATATGTATCAAGTGTGAGCTCTTAAATAAATCTTACTTAAGTTCACAAATAAATTCCAGTCATTATTTGCTGTAGGAGTCTTTAAAGAACTTGGTGATTAGGATAGAATAATGGCAGAAGTAGGAAAGGAGTGGGTCGGGAGGGGAAATTTAGATTTGAGGAAATGACACCTTAACATAGGACAATGAAGGATTTTACAGCAAAAAGAAGAGTCAGAGTGTTCTTGACATTTAAGGCTCAAGAGGAGAGGAAGTCTCCAGAAGCCTCCAGAGTTCAGTTCATTAAAAGAATTGAAGGAAGGATGATAGAATCATATTATATGACAAATATAAATTATCTCAAACTTTCCCACTAAACCTGAAGGTGCCTCACAGATCTCAATCAACAATCCACTCTCAGTAGAATTACACTGATATACAAGATGGAACCTACATGCATTTCTCTATTCTGTCTTTCCTCTTCTCTAATTTTCTAATTTATTTTCTAAAACCTATTATGATAGACCTTATATTAGCCCAGAACTAATATAATGACACCAGTATAATATAGACAATAACATTAAACTTTTGGCAAATGTGTGATTCAATGAAATGAGCAAACTAAAATTGGGGCAGAAGAGAACAAAACAAAAACATCAATGAAATTGAGAAACACTCTTTGAAATGCCCAAGGATGAGGTGTTGCTAGATGGAAACCACCATCAGTAAGACTTATATTTACTGTGATAAGCAAAGATACACAAACTCGGTTTCATGTCAGAGATAAATCATCCTTCTTCCTATGTCTTAATTCCACTTAGTAATTTCTTAGGAAATTAAATCACCACCTTTCATACCCTTAAATAAAATCATAGGGAGCAATAATGCAGTTTGATCCAATCAGCACATACATACTAAACATAACACTCGCATTTTATCTTTTCATTTATAAACTCTGCACCAGTGATGTACAAGACAAACTGCTTAAACTTGGGAATGTGAAGATACAATCCCTACTCTAAAGAGTCAATAGGTGGGATCAACAGAAGTATTTGCAATGTAGTGTTTGAGAATTTGGTAATATAAAGACATGGACTAAATATGATAGGCAAAAGGAGGGAAGGAATTAACTCTTGAGAAGTTACAGAGGCATCTTAGAAAAATGGTGATAGAAATGCGTTCTTAAAGTTATGAATTTACATGGCAGTTGTGCAAATACATTACAGAAGTCTTCAGCTTTTAACTTAGAAATGAAGGACAAAACAAGGCTTTATATGTTAAATAATGAACTATATTTTAACAACTACTAGGTATTATTAGAGTTCAGGATAGATCATTGAAAGTGTGAGCTATTATTACTGAAAAAGGCTTCTAGGAAGAAAATTTGATCTGTGTCCTAGAAAGTATTCTAGGATACAAAATGCAGAAAAAGGCTAAAGTCCTATACCTTGTGCAAAATGGACAAATGACTCTGTTATGGAACAGAGACCACTTGAGCCCACAGGATCCTTCTGTTTCTTCCTGTTATTACAGATGAGCTGTCCGTATTCCTAACTAACCCTTTCATTTATGCACTTGATCCCATATTCTTTTGCCTACTCAACAACATGGATCCAGCAGTTTCCTTATATCCTATGACTAGTTCTCCTGCTCATAGATTTTTTTTCCCTTCGGTTTATGCATACGTTGTAATTTCTACCATCAGGTAAAACAAACCTTATCTTGACCTTATATACCCCATAACACCAATATTCCATTCTCATTTATAGCAAAACCCTTTGAAAGTTTCATATACTTCCTTTTTCCAATATTTCCATTTACTCTCTATTGATCCCCTCCAATCAGTCTGTGGTCTCCAATCCTTCATTAGAAGTGCTATTGTTGGGGCGCCTGGGTGGTGCAGTCAGTTAAGTGCCAGCAGGACTCTTGGTTTCAGTTCTGGTCATGATCTCAGGGTCGTGATTTCAGCATGGTGAGGCCAAGCTCCCACACCACAGAGTGTAAAGTCAGCTTGGGACTCTCTCTCCTTCTCCTTCTGCCCCTCCCCACCCTGTGTACTCTCTAAAATAAATCTTAAAAAAAAAAAAGGCTATTGTTAAAGTGACCAATGACTTTTTATTCTCAAAAAGAATATGTAAAGGTCATCATTGTTGAACTTCTGCACATTTAACATTTCATCCATCGTCTTTGAATACTTTCTTCACTTGGCTTTCTGGATACTGCATATGCCTAGGTTTCCCTCTACATTACTTGTCACTTTCCATCTTTTTTGTTCATCTCACCTCATATCCCCAGCCAGTAAACAAAAGTCGGTCCACAGCATTTTTGTAGCCTTTATAAGCTGATTACATTGGTGATTCCATCAGTCTTGCTATTTTAAATGCTACCTATAAGCTATTGCCTCAAAATTTAGTTTTCTAACCTAACCTCCTCACGTGAACTTCATTTTAAAATATTCAGCTACTTACTTGATATCTCCACTTATCTGTTAGACATTTCAAACTTATCATACTCCAAACTATATTCTTCATCCACCCCACACAAACTCCCCCCACCAAAATCTCTTGCTCCCTCAATATTACCCAACTCAATGATTAAGAATGCCATCCTTCCAGGGCGCCTGGGTGGCTCAGTTGGTTAGGCGACTGCCTTCGGCTCAGGTCATGATCCTGGAGTCCCGGGATCGAGTCCCGCATCGGGCTCCCTGCTCATCAGGGAGTCTGCTTATCCCTCTGATCCTCCTCCCTCTCATGCTCTCTGTCTCAAATAAATAAATAAAATCTTTAAAAAAAAAAGAATGCCATCCTTCCAACTGCTAAGACCAAAACCTTTGGATTCATTCCTTTCAGTTAACTAGCAGATCATAGTGGCTCTATTTTCCAATAGATTCAGAAAACTCTACACTTCCATTACTGCTGTGGTTGCAGTCAACAGTCTCTTGCCTGGATCATTTCAACAGCCATATATTTTCCCATCTTCAGCTACCTTACAGTTTCATAACAGTTAAGCAATCCATTATTTAGATAACAGTCTGATGACCATTTAAATGTACCTCAAGGGTGCCTGGGTGGTTCAGTCAGTTAAGTGTCTGCCTTCGGCTCAGGTCACGATCCCGGAGTCGCAGGATCAAGTCCCACATCATGCTCCCTGCTCAGCAGGGAGTCTGCTTCTCTCTCTACCTCTGCTCCTTCCCCTGCTCATTCTCACTCTCTCTAAATAAATAAAATGTACCTCAAGACATTATTCGTAGACCTTGCATGGCTTCCTATTTCACTGAGTGAAAATCCATCCAAAGTCTTACAATACACGAAATGATCTAGCCTCTCATTACCACTGAATTTCTCTCTTCTCCTTTCTCGCTCTTTCTACTCTAGCAGCCATGACAACCTTGCTGTGTCTTAAACATACCCAAGGGTTTTGTGCTTAGTCTGCCTCTCACATTATTCTGATATTTAACATCCATGGATTAATGCTACTCTTCATCTAATTCAGACTTTAGATCAAATATCACCTTTTCTTCGAGCCTCTTCTTGCCTATCCCTTTTTAAATTCCCTGTGTCCCCCTTTCCCAGGTTATATTGCTTTATAACAGGGATTTGTGTACATACCTATCATAGGTCTTATTTGTTAATTATTTTCATGAAGACAGGAATTTTTTTGTTGGTTTTGTTCATCTCCTCAATCTCTGGCACCTAGAAAAGCGTCTGGCACTTGGTTGACAATGAATACTTGTTTAAAGATTTGATGAATAAATGAATGGACCAGTTTTAGCAGGGTTAAAATACTATAGAGCAATAAAATTGATATAACAGTAATCTTACATAAATTATTTATGTATAAACTACCTATGTCAGAGTGAAGAATGGGGATTTTAAGCCAATATAAAGCTTGTGGCATATGCAAAAGAGAACCAGGTCACTGCCCCGCTGGGCAAGGATAGGCTTATATCACTTCTTTTGCCTTCTTTTCCTTTCACTACTGTCTCTCAACACCAGCAGCAAGCCAGATGGGTTTATGTGGTACCTGGATATGGTGTTGAAGAATTAATGAATCACATGAGAAATTCATATTGTTTTAGTTCTGTCATTCTTCCATTTACAAAACTTGCTTTTTAACTAAGAGAGTGAGGGTTTTCCATCCTCAGGAAGTAACCATATTTATAGCTAGGGTTGGGTAATAAATACTTGGTTTTATTATTCCTGCATAATACATATTTCTATTTAGAGAAAGTAATACTGGCTTTCCATTGCTACTATTGACATAAAATTTTCCCTTATAATGAATTTATCTAATAAACCAGGAAATTGATTTGAGAAATATTGAGTAATTAGCAAGTTTTCAGTATGTAACAATGGCAAAAATAATGAATACAAGAATAAGTGCATATTTTAAAACTCTAATTGGATAAGACAATGACTAAGTTCGAGAAAATGATGTTTTACCCATCCCAGATGGGAACATTTATATAATATTATTGTTTGGGCCTTGTCATAAAACTTAGGACAGAAGGACATAAAATAAAGTCTCTTTAACCTCTCCATCAATCCCTTGAGGCACAGCAAGTAGTCTATTGGAATTAGTTCATTTGTATCATACTAACGAGGCTTGATACTTGAACATCTGCTTTTTACTCTTCATTTATTTTCCTTCTCCAGGAAAAACCTTCTGAGCAGTCAAATTATATGTAATAGGTCCAATTATTAGAGAGGGAGCCTGACAATCTTCAGAGAAGTCATGAAAAAGCATGGTTGGATTAAGCTTAAACCTGATGTTCTTCCCTTGTTTTCATTTCTCTTTTTCCAGCACAAGTCAAAGTACAGTACCCATAAATTAAAGACGAAAACAAAGGCAAGAGCCAAGGTAGTTACGACAAAGACAATAGCACTAAGTTTTGTAGGCCATATACTGAACACCAGGCCTATTCTCACTGGAGGTGGTTAGGAAGCTTGAACAATATTTCTAGGAATTAGAAACATTTCTACAAGTCCTCTATGCCCAACTCCCCTTAGAGATGGATAATTATTATTACCTCCCATTTTTAAATATGGTCACACTTCCTCTAATCCTTTTCTAATACCATTTCTCCCTTCTGAAATTGCCACCTCCATTTCTCTCGACCAATTTCTGTTTCAAAGCCCAAGTCCCAGTTCCTCATGAAGAAGCCTTCTAGCTTCCATCACACTCTTACCAAGCTCTTTTTAGTATCATTTTCAAACAAAAAATTAAATATTTGGTTATTGACAGCCTACTTCCTAGTTTTGTGTTACACAAAATTAGCAATTTATTACATATAGTCTTGTCCTTAACTATCATTACAAGTATCTAACAAGTGCCTTTTACTGGTTATAGGTTATATTATGCACTTTTTAATCCTCACAGAACTTAGTGTGTAGGTGTATATATAGATATCTATAGATATCTCTATATATAGATCTTCCTATGTATCAGTGCCATAATTTTATAAGCCTTGTGGAACAGAAATGTAAATTATATGTCCTAGTTATATAAGAGAATATGCCTGCATGTGTTTTGAAATTCCTGTTCTTGCTGATGAAATGCTTACATTTAATAAATATCCAGCTGTGACAGCTAAAATTAACACCTCTTTCTGTAACATTAAGTAGAATGCTCTGCAAGGCTGCACTGGAGTGGAATGCATTTGCCAATTTTAAAACCATTAAGAAAATAGGGCATTTTTTAGCTTCAATTCATGGTAGTATCACTGTACCAATCATCATAGGCTCAGTCTTCCTAAATGTATACATAGATTATTATAGTGAAAGTTACCATTTACTGATAGATTCCCTGGATTCCAGACAAGATTTTTACATGTGGGGCGCCTTGGTGGCTCAGTTGGTTAAGCGACTGCCTTCGGCTCAGGTCATGATCCTGTAGTCCCGGCATCGAGTCCCGCATCGGGCTCCCTGCTTGGCAGGGAGTCTGCTTCTCCCTCTGACCCTCCTCCCTCTCATGCTCTCTGTCTCTCATTCTCTCGGTCTCAAATAAATAAAATCTTTAAAAAAAAAAAAAAGATTTTTACATGTGTTATGCCATGTAAGCCTCCTGACAACTTTGTGAGCTAAGTATGATTGTTAACCCGATTTTACAAATGAGAAAAACTGAGGTGCATATAGTAGTACTTGATTTGCTATAGCTGTTCTTAATTTCATCTTTATTCTTAGCTGGATTTCAGATCCATCTTAGTACCATTTCTTACCAGTTTATCTCAGGTCCATTTCTACTGAGTATAGACCAGCCCTTCCCACATATTCTTCATCATAAGCCCTCAACCCAGTATAACACCTAGATTGCCATTTCCACCTTTCCATAATTAACCCAACAGGCATTTACTAATTGCTTCTATATATAAAACATTGATCCAGTAATTGGGAAATCTACAGAACTTCATAAAAAAATACCTATCATCATGGAATCTATAATATGTATTTGGATTTATGAAAGAGCATTAGTTTCCCACTGCTGCTATAACAAATTATCACAAATGTAATATAATAAACAAATTCAAGGCACTACAATTCTGTAGGTTAAAAATCCAGTATAGATCTCACTTGGCTAAAAGCAAGGTGTAGGCAGGGCTGCCTTTTTCTCTGGAGGCCCAGGGGAGAATTTATTTCCTTGCCTATTCCAGCTTCTAGAGGCTGCCCACATTCCTACATTCATGATTCCCCTCTTCTATCTTCAAAGCTAGCAGCTTGGCACCCATCTGTGCCTTTCTTCTATAATCACATCTCCCTATCACGCTCTTCTTCTATATCCTTTCATTTAAGGGCTTTTGTGATTATATTGGGGCCCCTGGATAATCCAAGATAGTATCTCTATTTTAGGGTCAACTGATGAACTATTTTAACTCCATCTGCAACCTTAATTCTAATAAAAACATATGGGGGGGAAGGGCATTTCCTGCTCACCAAAAAAAGGGAGAAAGGACCACCACCAGAGAGGGATCCATGACAAGAAAAGCAGAGTGGAAAAAACATTACGTCCAGGGAACACCCTTAGAAACCCTGTCATGTTTCATTAAGACATTTTGTAGATGTTGCAGATAATTTACAAGACTGCAAGAACTTATGAATTTTTGTGAGTGGCCTCAATTCATTTTTTTAAGTTATCAAGTATTAATAGTGAACTATGACAGGGGAAGGGAGAGAGAAGGAAAGGGAAAGAATCAAGGCAGGGGGTCTCAAATGCTATTGAGTTTAACAGATTTACTTCAGCCTAAAATCGCAGTTCTGATCTTTCACTGTTTTTTTTAGCACAGCAAATCAACCCTTAGTCGGTGGGTTGTCTTCAGCCAATACTCAAGGAATTGGGGGGTGGAGGGCACTGCCTAGTGAGATGCCAGCTTCAGCTCTCTTGATATCCAGGCAGGAAATAATTGAGTTAAGCCCTGCTAATAGCCTTTGGCTGTCAAGAAATAGAATGTTAGAATCTAAGATGAAGAATACAGAATTGTATTTGTGAGATGGTCCATACTTTTGCAGAGTACTTTTATTGAGAGGTTATACAATAACTTTTGTGTAGTATTAAGCATCTTTAAGAACTCATCTCCCACTATCTGCCATAGAGAGAAATCATTCTTGGGTATTATTTTTTTTTCCTCTTTAAAATCACCTAAATTCTCAAACTTGAAGACCTAAGCAAGCTTTCTCTCTTCAAGGAAAACTTTCCAATCTCTATTTTTAGCAGCCATATTGCCTATATCTTACTGTTTAACATTTGATGGTATATCAACATGTTTTTCTGTAATTATTTTGAAAGCTTAGGGCATCTTCCCAATTCAATTACATGCTCTTCAAAGGCCACTTTTTAAAAAAGTCTTTATGTTTCTAACCATTGTGATCAGCACATAATAAATGTAAGTGAATACAAATGAAGTGTCCGGGTCAAACTATCTCCCAAGTCAATTTAGGTTTCAAATTCAATCATCATTCAAATGTGTTTGAACTTTTTATTGTTGTGACTATTGCAGGAATTTATGATCATATATATTATGTTCATGTCTGCTTGTTTCACATAATTGTAATGAATAAGGAAAAGACTAACACTACCATTTTTTGCACAATTACTATGTGCCGGAAACCACTAATTGCAAGTAATTTATAAGAATTAATATCATAGCCCTAGATTATAAATAATTACAAAAATTAAATGAAGGAATTTTTTTTTAAAGATTTTATTTATTTATTTGACAGAGAGAGAGAGCACAAGCAGGGTGAGTGGCAGGCAGAGGCAGAGGGAGAAGCAGGCTCCCCGCAGAGCAGGGGAAGCCCGATGCGGGACTCGATCCCAGGACCCTGGGATCATGACCTGAGCCGAAGGCAGTTGCTTAACCGACTGAGCCACCCAGGCGCCCAAATGAAGGAATTTCAATGAAGTCCTAAGCACAGGATCTTACCAATGATCAGAGAAGGGTAGCACGATATGCCACTCGGAATTAGGACTCTGGAGTTCAGGACATGCTACCCAAAATATGCCACTTTGGTGTATTGATTATTTTGAAAGTACTTTAAAAAAAAAAAAAAAAGCAAATGCTGGAGGTGGTTTTCTTTGAACTCCCTTTATCTGCCTGAAGACAGATCCTCCAAAGCCTTTGGAGGCTTACATCCTCGGTCCCCTTTATTAAGACGCTATTTAATTCTGAATTCTAAGCCACCTCACAGAGCTACTCCTTTTCCCCCCTTGGTATCTCCCATATATACATGGAGGTATACATGTTAATAAACTTTTGTTTTTCTCTTGTTAGCATGTCTCTTATTACAGGGGTCTCAGCTAAGAACTCAGAAGATTAGAGGGAAAATTGTTTTTCTTCCATTACAATCAGCCTTCAACAACTATAAGCTACTTTTTAAATTACCTTTCACCAAAAAACTTAAGTCCAATAATTTGGGTATTTAACAAAAATTAATAACCCCTCAATAACTAAGAGGATATCATCAATAGCACTGTAAGTTATTCTGACCTCGTATGGCTCATTTTCTTGCCCTTGCATGCTTTCCCAGTATGCCTGAGCATTTGCCACATTTCCCAATGAGAGTAGACAGCTTGCTTAGTTTTGTTCCTATGGAATCAAAATTATTCCATAGCTACAATTGTTAAGTTGAAAGGCCTTGGGTGACTGAATTATGATGACCAGACATTTCAAACCATCCCCCACAGCAATCTGAGCCCTGAGAAAAGCTGAAAGTATTAATGAAATAGCCTTCCTGTGGAGAGAAAGACAGAAAGAGCCACATTTTCTTTGTGTTTTAGAAAAAGGAATACAAGTTACAGGAGTCCGGAACACTTACAGACCAAAGAGTAACGTCTTTGGTCTGTAAGACCGAACAGTTGGGTAATAGAAGTACACGGGCATACCTCAGATGAGTGTGTGTCACAGAGACCCACGTTAGAATTCTAGGAAGGCAGGTGATGCATGCAAAACCAGAGGCAAGAAACAAAGGAGTTCGAGTATCTTTGGGAAAATGCTGCATACAATCACAAAACTTGAAAGCAAATAGGTGTGACTTAATTTTTGGAATTAAGTACAGTAATTGGCATTATGATTCATCAGTCATCAAAGCAATCTTGCCGAAAGAGCTTGGGGTGCTATTCTTCAAAGTGCTTATCTTTCAGGATTTAGCATTGCCCTACAGCCAAAATCACCATAGAAGTCCCGGCCTGCTATTTCAATGTAAATGTAAAATGTTAATGGTGCTTAAGAGCAATATTGCCTTTGGATGGCTATCATCTGTTCCTTTATTTTAGTGTCCTGGGAACTGAGATACTGCAATACTGAAATGAAAAACAGTCGAGGAGGAAGGGCAGATTCTCCACTCCTTTGGATCAATCTCCACTTCTCATGAAAGTGGAACTATTGGGCACCTGGGGGACTCAGTCAGAGCATTGCCTTTGGCTCAGGTCATGATCCCAGGGTCCCGGGATGGAGTCCCATATCAGCTCCCTGCTCAGTAGGCAGTCTGCTTCTCCCTCCCCCAAGTCTCCACCACCACCCCCCTGTGCCCCGTGCCCCCCTCTCGCTCTCTCAAATAAAATCTTTAAAAATAAGTAAATGCTGTGCTCTTAAAGAAAAAAGTAGAACTACCAGACTCTTGCAGCTGGGCTTTGTTAAGACACCCTGAGTACATTTCATGCCTTGATTATCTTTACCTGGTTCCATTTCTGTTCACAGATCTTCCTCTTCTAGCATTGCAACCGGAGGGCAAAATTACAGAAGCTTATTTTGATCTATTTTGTACAAGGACAAGTAATAATTTTAAATCGTAGAAAAATCACCTCAGTAATAAAATACCCAATTTTATATATTAAAATAAATTGGTATTAGTTTTTAGGTGACCAGAGACGAAATAGTTTCTACTTTTTAGATTCATTTTTACATCCACATGATTTAACTCTTTTACACCAGTCACTAAATTCATAGTTGTGCCAATAATGAAAAAAATATTGGGAAACCATTCTTTAAATCAAAAGACGTAAGACCTCTGACCAGTCCAACTTTGGTGGGAAATCTTACCTTTCTGTCATATACTGATTTAATATTTTATCTAACTGGCTATATTAACATTAACAATAATAAAAATAGCATCGTTGAAAATTTACAGTGGCATTGTATGGATAAGCCCTTATCCATTATTTCATTTAATCCTCATAGCAAACTCTAGGTGCTAGGTATTTCATAAATGAGAAAAATGAAATGTGGTTTAGGGTTCTTGTCCCAGATCACATAAGTATGTGGTGGTCAGGATTTAAACCTAGGCAGCGAGACTAGTGACCACACTCTAAAACCTCTTTTTCCTTTTAAAGAGAATGGTCTACTCCATTTCTCTTCTCAAAGGGGAAAAGGAATTAGAGAGGGAATTGAATATTTTAATGAAGACTAGTGTACTCTAAGCACTTGAGGCACTAGATCTTTTTAATTTTTATTTTTAAGATTTTATTTATTTGACAGAGAGAGAGAGGGCACAAGCAGGCAGAGGGAGAAGCACACTCCCTGTCGTGCAGAGAGCCCAATGAGGGGTTTGATCCCAGGACCCTGAGATCATGACCTGAGCTGAAGGCAGACGCTTAACCAACTGAGCCACCCAGGCGCCCCTAGATCTTTTTATTCTGATGCCTTTGTAATTTTTCTTTGTACAGCACAAAAACAATGAACCTCTAAAATAGTGGTTGTGTCTTAACGTTAAAATATTAATTCATTTAATCTGTATAGTAACCCAATGAGGTAGAATTTATTATGCCTGTTTTCTAGTTAAAGCACCTTCAGTGCTAAGAATTAAGTAATTTAAGATGATACAGCTGGTAAACAAGATATTCTCATACATCGTTCCCCATAGCTATTGTGAATCTCATTACCAGTTCAATGAAGTAGATGGTTCCTACACTCATTGGAGACTTAGTAACACCTATGACTTAACCAAGAAAAGGTGGGGTATACCTGTTAGTAGCAGGACATTTCTATTTTCTACCTTCTGGGGCTCTAATCTAATCAAGTTATTTTTCACAAGGCTGACTAGACAAATTCTAATTTCTAACATTATTGCTAACGCATTCTTAGTTTCTTCTACAATAGTAGCCCTTGTAGAGGTCTAAACAAAGGAAAGCAGGGTAAGCAGTAGGACATAAAAGGGGAAAGGCTAAACAAGTTATTCCCTCAGAGGCCTAACAGCAGTTTCTCCAATAGAAGACTGAGAAATGATTAACAAGTTGCAAAATCCTATTCCCCAAAACCCACTATTTGCATGAATTACATGGCTTAGTAGAACAGGAATAGTTAGGCTTCTGATATTCTGAAACTAGAGTTATAATTGCCTAATAGAACTTAATAACAAATTCCTTAAAACTTTGTATTTCTTTATATATTTTTCAAACTGATAACCACTTTATTTTAAAAAGACAATTCAGAAATATTTATCTCTGGAAATTATCTTAAGTTTCAAAAGATGCAAAAAGTAAAATAAGCAAACCAATAGAGATTATCTAAGAAGCAAGAGTGCTACAGAGATGTGGAATATAAAGTGGATAAAAATTCCTAGTGAAAAAGAACTACAAAGCAAGCTTAATTGGTTTGAGTCAATAGCCATGGTTAAAGTTTAGGCTACTGATCACAGTGAGGAGATAAACTTATACAAAGTAACTCTAAGGGTCTTTTCTTACTTGTGGGTTTTTTTTTTTTTTTTATGTTGACAAGAGAGATGAATGAGTAGCTAGTCCTGAAACAGGCATCTTGTCAGTTTATCTCCAGAAGATGAAGTATAGTTCCACAAAATTAATCACTTTATAACAATCTAAAAATCTACACGGTGCCTAAAATGTTTGATCAGCACATTTTCTCTATGAATTCAGAAACAAAATAAAATACTACAGATTGTTATACTTTGGCTTATTTAAAATAAACCTATAACTTGACATATATGCCCTTCTAATCAACTTTAGGCCCACATTATTTCCTAAAAGAAACAAATACCTCCTCAATAAGAACTGGACTGAGATTGTAAGCTCTATGAGCAAGCGCTCTTACATGGTCTAAACATTCATCATATCCTATGCCTTTAAAAATAATTGACCCCTTCCATCCAACAACTCCTTGAAACAGTCTGGACACTAAAAGTTACTCACCAGCTCAGAATTTCTTTCCCTGTAAGTGTAGAGCTCAGTACTTCAGTCCCCGATGCCTGCAACTCTTTGAACTCTAGCCCTTCTAACCTACCAGACTTTATTAAAACTTGTCCACAGGTTCCCTGAATTTGCAATCATAAATAACACTTGTTGGAGGAGGTCATCGAGAGGACATGACCTCTGGTTGACCCACGTGGGATCCAGGCAATCTGAGGCTCCTCATCCCATGCCCTGTCCTTGATATGTCCGTTCCTCCCACCAATACCACAGCTGGAACTGTTTCCAAGGACGCAGCCTTGAAAGAGCAAGCTGTTGTTAAGACCATCTGGAATGACTATGTGACTCATTAAGACCTCTCTACAAATGTTTAAGATTCTGGCTGACAGATGCAGAGATCTACTTGACTTGCAGCACCCAGGACAAGCCTGTACGTGGTTTCCTTTGCTTATTAAATCTACCACCTACCAATCTGGAGAGGTCTCTCTTCAGTCTCTCCTTGACCTCTGTGTTCAGGGGCCAGTTTGCAAACCAAAAACACTCACTGCATGTTTCATCTTCTCAGGACTCATCCCAACCAGGCCGTTTCACTCAAATTTCACATTAATCAGAGAGAATGGGATCAGTAGCTGATTCTCGGGGAAACAGGTATGGTTGTGAGCAATGTCTTATGGGTTTCCGCAAAAAAGAAACTTTTCAGAAGAAAGAGAAAAGAGTAAGTTATTTGTTTACTTCTGCTAGGAAGTGAAAAGGAAACAAAAATAAAAACTTGTCCTGTATAAAGATCACAGGAACTCTGTGCTTTTGCAGTCTTCACCTCGCTCAGCAGATTGTTAAACTGGTGATGCCTCTTACTCTAGTCCCCTCTCTATCAAGCATGCTACTACGCCTGAAATTGCTTTCCCATCTGGGATGGCCATTCTCCCGCAAAATTTCTATCGTATTTGGAGTTTAGAAAAATCCACTTAAAATATGTAATCGTTATGCAAGCACAATCTGTGCACTGCCAATCAAGCCTCTGCTTTCACACTAAAGCCCTCTCTGGTTTTCTTCTCTTCAGCCTTTGATTTCTAAGCCAGTCCTTTTCTTCCTCTGATTCCAAGAGAGAGACCAAAATTCAAAAATTAAGTGTAAATAGCACATTCATTATTGTTTGCACATTAGTGGACGAAGAGTCTTAGGGGTTTCTTCCCTTCAGAATTATCAGCTAGCACAGGTCAGATAACATGAGCTGTGTTCTGCAGGAACTACTCAAATTTACTATGGTACAGACATCTTCACCCTATATAGTTTCCCATTTAAAATGTTTCGCCAGAATCATGTACCTGTATGTACAGGCTTGTACCTCACTCTCCCCAAGAGGAATAAAAATAACTTGGTGTTTAGCAACCAGCTAAAAGCATACTGTGGCATGTTTCCAGTGGAGTATCTTTCTGGAAAGCAACTCTTGTAGATTGTAAATAATGGCATCAAGCAATCACTACTAAAAAGTAACAGTAATTGAGATTTCTTCCTAGAGTGACCAAGAGAATAGCTTGCCTATTTTTGTGAAAATTAAAAACAAGTTGCAAGCTCCCAGTCTGTCCTCTGTTCTTACAGAGTCAACAACATTTTGTCGTCTCTCAGTACCCCATTCGGTGCATCTCAACCTGTTTTTTTTTTTTTTTTTTGTCTTAGTTTATTAAAATAAATGTTGTACGTTCTTGGTGGGGCCAAAAATAAATGATGGCTCATATTGTGCGTAGGTTCTTGTTCATGACAGTCCAGACTGCGAACAGATTGCTAATATGTTAACAGCTCTATTATAAGACTCTGAAAGATGCAATTTTTTATGCCATTTGTCAGATTCTCCATGTTAAAGAAATATTGCACGGGAACTCTGGGATAGATGCTGCTGAGCCCGTGTACTTCCACACGCAGGTGTCTACAGAAGGCATAACTGGATCTAAATGAGCTTTTTAAGGGAACATTCTTCAAGGTGTGCTGCTTACCCAGGTGTGCTCACTTTGGGAACCAGACTATTGACCTGAAATAGTCAAATAGGATATCTGCCTCCTGGTCCAGATCTACATCTAATAAAATTAAAGGTATTCTAAATACAGAAGTTTCTGGAAATGATGGGGGTTTAAAAAGTTTAAGATAGTCTGTGCTCAAACTGTGAAGTTAGATATATTTTTCAGTTCTTCCTTCCAAAGATACTGGTGAAAGCCTTTGGATAGATGTTATTCAGAATGTCTCTAATTCTTGTGGGATACAGACTTTTTAAAATATGTATTATTGGGCGCCTGGGTGGCTCAGTTGGTTAAGCGACTGCCTTCGGCTCAGGTCATGATCCTGGAGTCCCTGGATTGAGTCCCGCATCGGGCTCCCTGCTCGGCAGGGAGTCTGCTTCTCCCTCTGACCCTCCCCCCTCTCATGTGCGCTCTCTCTCTCTCTCATTCTCTCTCTCAAATAAATTTTAAAAATCTTTTAAAAAAATAAATAAAATATGTATTATTTATATGTGTTAACATTCTTTTATAAGTCCTATGCTGTTTGCCCCACAGAGTCTTGGCACTGATATTGGCAAGGGGAGTCTGGCTTTAGCTGGGAACATGGACGGTGCCCAGAAGCATGAATCTGATACATGGAATGTACTCTATAAATGCACCTCAGTGAAGTTTCTTGGGATGATCAGTCCTGACTTTTCCAAATCATCTGTTCTGTTTCTCAGAGAAAACTTTATTGCTGGAAAATATTCTGTAGAAGATGGTTGTGGTCCCTCAATCTTCAGGTCATAGTGTCAGTGAGGTTCAACCACTGATTTAGATTGACTCAGATAACACAAATTGTATTGAGTACTTCTTTCCAGGCATTATGGTAAATACTTTTATGCACAAAATTCCTACAAGAAGAATATGAGTGTTATTATCTTACTTTGTATTCATTCCTCTTTTTGGAAAAAAATAATGTGATTTATTTATTCATGAATTGCAATTGTAACGGGGCGATTTGGCTTTAGGCACCAGAGTCGGATGCCCAAATAATATTGTATGGATTCTCTCTTTCTCTTCACTTGTTTTGTTTCCCAGGATGCTGACTTTATCTGGAAGCAAATTTTGCCTTTCCAGTAGATTTTCCAGTAATTCCAACTAAGATCGTAGCACTGTTGCTTTCCCACTGATACTCCCTGACTGTGCTTAAATCATGTGCCTACTTCTGAACCCACACAGCAGGTTCATCATCATCTGAAACAAGCATTGAATCTAAGGGAAGGTAGTTCCCAGAAAAAAACTCAGGAAGGTGTTCTTGGAAGGGAGCTGAATGAATGTTGTACTGACTAAAACAGTAAGTATCCCCTGAATACTCCCTTTATAGATAATGACACTGAAGCTCTGGTAATGTGTCAAGTAAGTAAAACCAAAAGTCTCACTCAGGCCTACTGAGCCCAAAGTCACTCTTGACAAATACACCATACTGCTTATCAGTACCAATTGGATTAGCTCTGATATCAGTCTTAGGGAGGATTGTTTATTCTGATTCGTTCTACTGAACTCAAATGACAGTAATTCAACAAGCAAAAGGAGTTCTGCTTTCGTCATAGCTTTTAATTATGAAAATAGCAGTTTTGTTTTGTTTTTTTAATTCAAGTTTATGGGGGTGCCTGGGAGGCTCTGTTGCATGTTTGACTCTTGATTTCAGCTCTGGTCATGATCTCATGATCCCTGCATTGGGCTCCACACTCAGCAGGGAGTCTGCTTGAGATTCTCTTCTCCCTCTCCTTCTGCCCCTCCCTCTGCCAAATCATAAATAAATTAATTTTTAAAAATTCAATTTTATGTATGACTATCAAGTACTTCAGAGGTATGTTCCACTAAGAAGACCCTGCCTGTCTTTAAGGGCATATTACAAAGGGCATTAAACTCTCAGAAAAGATCAGGTATTACTTAAATGCATTATAATCTTTTGTTGTGGCTTTGAGTTTTCTTTTTATTAAATATAAGTAATGGTTATGAAACTGAGTCTGAAATATGACGAAGCAAAGAGGTAAGGCAAAGTAGAGGGTGATTCCTTAAAACTCTGCCATTTCTTACTGTTTTTTTTTGACCACAATCACTTATTAAAAAGATTTCTGAGATTGGAGAACAGGTCAAGATTCATAGAACTGGATATGTATCTGCTCACATAGGACTATAGCCTACAATCTGAGTCCTATGTCTTGTGCTCTAAGTCAGCTAACTAGCTTCTCACTATGACTTCTAATAAAAAATTCTCATTAAACCACAGCAGGCTTGGCAGACCTCACACTGCTCTACATAAAACATCTTCAAAAGTGAGGAAGAAAATATCCATTGCCTCACACAGGAGTCGTGTTGATTATGATATTATCATTTTCAAGATGGGAAAACAGAGGTTAAATGACTATAGAAGGTCACGCATTTTCTCTGTTTAAAGGAGGGTGATAGTTTTGTTTGCAAAATTTGGAGAAGTGGAAACAGCATTATCTAAGCAGTCACAGATCGATAATCACTGCACCCTCTGGGTGTAGCATACTTTTAGAAATGCATAGACCCTCATATATCATGTGTCATTCTTGTTTTGCTCCTGTGTAATTAATTAATCTTCACAATGGTGCATCAGTTGCTATTTTTTTCAGTTTTCCTTTTGTTTTACATGAAAATTTATCTATTTAAAGATGGTTTTCCTAAACCTCATTTAATATTAGTGTTTTAATGTATCCGATAAATGCAACTCTATAACTTATACTTTTTTGTAATTGAACATATGAGAAATTCAATGAAAACCTGGTTCTTTTCAAATTACTTTTTGTATTTTCATGACTTTTCCCATGGCACAAATTAGAATGTAATCAACAGCAAGCCTACTATGTGAATCAACAGAGGAGTTAATGTGAAGAGTGAGCTTTTATGATTGGAATCCCCACGGACACTAATTCTTTGATACAGACTTGCAAACCCAGGTACTTCAAAAATCACATCAACCATTTTTCTTTTAACTTTCACACTGACAAATCTTGAACATCTGTTTTCTAATGCTTTATAGTATTCCAAAAATGCTAAGAAGCCATTTCAGCTTTCTTAGTACCTGGAGCAAAATTCAATTCTTTAAAAAAAAAAAAAATAGTCTTTATAGATGAGTTGATTAAAAACTCTTATTAGTAGATTCTGTGTGGTTTTATTTATATAAAGACAAAAGTAAACTATGATGTTGAAGGTAAGAAAAATTTTAATCTTTGATGAACAGGGTGGAGATAGTGATGTAGAAGCCTGAGAGTAGCTTTCGGTATGCTGGAAATAGAATTTTGATCTGTGTGGTCGATTATAAAAGTATGTTCATGCTGTGATAATTCATTAAGTTGCACAGTTATTATTTGTACACTTTTATGTAAATATATTTGATTTGTATCAAGTGTATTAAAAATAAGATATATAATATGAAAATTGGACTGTATGCAGCCTTGATTTTTTATGGAAACTTGTATTAATATTGTCTAGTAACTACAGTAATGTCTTAACAGTCTTTGTTTAATATTTTCTCTTGTCTCTGAATAATTCAAAACACTTTGTTATCTGTGCACAGGGAGTTGCAAGCCTCAAAAAGGGTGTATCCCAATCTGAAACAAAGTAAAAAATATCACTTGCAGAAACTGAATAAAAATTCACATACAAGGGTTAGATGACTCCTCTACAGAAGCTATTCACAACAAAGAAATCATTTGTAACAAGTTATTGACAAGACTTCAATAGTTCTTAAACATAGATCATTTTATCATTTTTAAGTATCTGTAATGTAAGAAATGGCAATATTTAGCAAATTGTAATTTCAGGTGGGATGAGTTATTATACTCATTTTTTTATGACTAATAAAACAAAAGATGATAAGATCTTAAATAGAAATTTCCACTCATGGGGCACCTGGGTGGCTGGGTTGGTTAAGTGACTGACTCTTGATTTCAGCTCAGGTCAGGATCTCAGGGTGGTGAGATCCAACCCAATGTCCGGCTCCACACTCGCTGGGGAGTCTGCTTGAGATTCTTTCCCTCTGCCCCACCTGCCATGCACATGTGCTCTCTCTCTCTCAAATACATAATTTTTTTTTTTAAAGAAATTTCCAGTCAATAAGTGAGTGTGTGATTTGATTGTAAGAATTGTGTAATATTCATCATCTAGATGGAAATGAATTTCCCATATTGGAAAAGAAAACATCAAACACTTGTGGTTTATGACATTGTCTCTTTTTTTATGTTTCCACTAACCTCCTTTGCTCACTGAAAAAAAAAAAAAAAAAAACCTTGTTCTGTTGCTTGATTCCTGAGTGGTCCTACCTAATATGGAGTGATGTCTCTTGTTAATAATATGTTCCAAATATCAATAGTCTGCCAAGTAATAAATTAACCCCTGCCATTTTGGATCATTAATTAGTGTTCTGTGAGCTAGTATTGATCTTTTTAGAGTAGGTTATGAATAAAAGTAGATAATATTTTAAGCAGCTCCAAAGGTACCTGGGACATTGCAAGTGCTCAGTAAATGTTCATTATTATACCAGAAACTAGAACAGACCACTACCCAATAGAAAATTATTGTTGACTGTTATCTCATTAGCGTGTTGTAAGAGAGTGCTTCTTCGTGTCTTTGAAATATATTACATAAATCTGCCATGCAAAGCAAAAAGCTAATGCTTGTTATTAATAACCATAATAACAACAATTATTATTCCTTCCATACTCTACAAATGTTTACTAAATGGGTTTCCTGTGTTGGGTACGGGTGACTCAGGAGAAATTAAGTTACACATAATTCTTGCCCAACAGAGTTTAGCTTAGAAACAGAAGCATATTCTTCAAACATAAGCATAATGTGTGCTGCACAGTATGTTGTAAAAATGCACCATAAAGGAGTGTCACTTTGGGGTTTAATCCGAGTATTCCAAGACTTAAAGGATGAGTGGACATGGACAGACTGCTGAAGGGAGGAAGACTTCTTCTCTATCCTCAAGTTCTTCCAGCTGCTCTAACAATTAAATTTACATGACACAGGGGTACCTGGGTGGCTCAGTTGAGTGTCTGCCTTCAGCTCAGGTCATGATCTCAGGGTCCTGGGATTAAACCCCACTTTGCTTCAGGTTCCCTCGTTCAGTAGGGAGTCTACTTCTCCCTCTCCCTCTGCTCCTCCCCACAGCTTGTGCTCGGCACTTTCTCTCTCTCTCAGATAAATAAATAAAATCTTAAAAAAAGAAAACCTAACTTTATAAAAAAATAAAAAATTTATTTACATGAGAGATTACAGGAAAAAATACCAAGTTTCACCACATATGCTAAGAGGCCCAGTTATGAAATTGAGACCCCAAGAAATGATCAAGAAAGGCAGTTTTTATACATTTTAGACAAAGAGACAATAAATCTGTTAGGATTTGACAAGACAAAACAACTTTGGGAGCTTCAGTCAGTAAGAAATTCTGAACAGAATGTTAAGAAAAAAAAAAGAAGAAGGTAGCGGGAGGGGAAGAATGAAGCGGGGGAAATCGGAGGGGTAGACGAACCATGAGAGACGATGGACTCTGAAAAACAAACAGGGTTCTAGAGGGGAGGGGGGTGGGAGGATGGGTTAGCCTGGTGGTGGGTATTGAGGAGGGCACATTCTGCATGGAGCACTGGGTGTTATGCACAAACAATGAATCATGGAACACTTCATCTAAAACTAATGATATAATGTATGGGGATTAACATAAGAATAAAAAAAATATATAAAAAAAAATTCTGAACAGAATTTGAGTCAAGTGGTAAATTACTAAAAAGTAACAAGAATTGTTTATAAAGCCTTCTGAGCTCTAAATTTCCCATCTCTGGTGAGAAGGATGTCTCTCTACCTCCTGGTACAAGAAGGGTAGCATTCACGTGGGGGAATTATTTCCTGCTTTCAGGGAGCCAGAAGAGGGTCTGAGTGTCCTTACACCGCTGTCTCTTCGGTAACTTTTATTTAAAATAATCAATGTGCCAAAGAAAGTGGCCCATCTTGGGGCAACCTAACCTTAGCCCCTACACAGTGGAACAATGATCTTTTCCAGGCAAAGAGAATATTATATGCAAAGCTTAGAAAGTAAGAAGAAGTTTAAGATGTGTGATAAGAGATCAAAATTGCTCATGGAGAGAAGTCAACCAGAGGAGAGCAAGAAGGCATAGCAGAGAAATCAAGGAAATCCAGAAGAGTAGTTTATCAGTAAAGTTTCTAAATGTATGCAACATTTGGAAACACTTATACTAAAAATTTTTCATTGCTTATTTACTATTCAAATGTAATTGAGCATTCTGTACTTTTTTTATTTGATAAATCTGGCAACCCTAGTTATCAGGTATGTCAAGAGTAGAAAGTATTTCAAGAAGGAAATCACAACAATTATGAATACCGTTTGTGAAGCATTGTGTCAAGAGCTTTACATAAATAATTCTATTTCCCTGATTTTATCAGTTTCAGTTCCCACAGCTATACCTACCAATGGCCTAACTTGAATTCCTGGAAAGTTCTCATTTTTAACAACCTTAATCCAGATGAAAAGTACCAAAGTAACTTCAAGTCAATTAGCCTTTGGGGTATTGGAATGTCATTGCTTTTCACACAGCCCTGAGATCTGAAGTGTTGAGGGTTTGTTGCAGGCACCATGAGAACCCCAGAAAGTTTCAATACCTTTTTTTATCCCTTTCACAACCCACCTATACTGGCCTAGAGTCTTTGTGCCAGCCTTAGTTGGCTGACAGCGGAATTATTCTGTAAGAACCACAGTGTCTTGGGCGCCTGGGTGGCTCAGTTGGTTAAGTGACTGCCTTCGGCTCAGGTCATGATCCTGGAGTCCCTGGATCGAGTCCTGCATCGGACTCCCTGCTCGGCAGGGAGCCTGCTTCTGCCTCTGACCCTCTCCCCTCTCATGTGCTCTCTCTCTCTCATTCTGTCTCAAATAAATAAATAAAATCTTTAAAATAAATAAATAAAAATAGAATTCAACTCATATGATTTTCAGAAATTATTGTATCTACAAAACTTAAAAAAAAAAAAAAAAAAAAGAACCACAGTGTCTTTCTAGGACCAAGGCCCTCCAGCTCCATCCAATCAGATTTACGCAAGTGCTCGTTCTTCCCTGAGTAGCAGGTTCTTAATCCTCAGATTCTCTCAACTCTCAGAATCCTGGATCACAGTTTGCTGTTACCATCTTAATCATAATCATTATAATATTTAACATTTGCTGAGTTTTTATTAAGTGTCAGGCACTCCGCTAAGAGCGCTATATGAATTATCTCATCACATTTCACAACAGTTCAACAATGTTAATTTCAACAACTACCTTTTATACACGTGAAGAAACTGACACCCACGGTTCAGTCACCTAGAAAGGATGAGAGAATTCCGGCTCCCATAAGTTACTTGTCCAAATTCCAAAGTGAAGTTCCTTAACCAAGACCACTAAACTAGTAAGCTGTGGATTCAGGACTCAATCTACATTTGCCTGTCAACTAAGCCCGGTCTCAATAAATATTCTTTTCTCACTCTCCAGCTCCCCGCATTCATCCCCACTGACACATTTCCTTATCATTTTCAAAGTCTGACTTTGGCCTGGTGACTTGACCATTTGTTCAAATGTTCCCATAAGAAATACGAACTTGGATCTTCTTGACAAGCTGGTATTTGTGACAAAGTTCTCCTTTCATCACCCCGTTTTAGCATGCCTTGTTCTCAAATCAACTCTCTACCTCCAACTTAGCAACTCTATTGCACCTCCAAAAAGTCCACATAAAATTTGGGTTTAAGGTCCTCGATATATCTCAAACAACATGTAAAATTATGGGAAATTAGATGATTTATGTATCTGCATTAGAAATTACAAATATATAGAAACATTGAGTTGGTTTCATTTAAATCCCGAATGTAATACAACAGTTCTTTTTATCTCCATAAATATATCTATTAACTCCCAGTAAAAGGTCTGCCTCACTAAACCTCTTCATTTTGATTACATTAGTACCTCAGTTTCTATTCCAGTTAATCAGATCAATAAAGTACAAAAATTGCTGATGAAACTACTTGAAATGGCAGATCAAATACCCTGCAAGACTTAGGGGAGATTAAGTAGGCTCTAGGCAATCATTTGAAGGAGGTAAATCTCCAATGGCTTCAGAAAGATGCAAACATTGCTTAACATTCTAGAATATCAGTTGAGGACATAATATCTGTAGAATAACCAAAAAAGATAATGCTAAAAATAAAATATCTATTGCAAGACAGCATCAGGATTGAGATCAAATTTTTTCCTGGCAAGGAGTTAAAAAAAAAAAGTTTACTATGCAATGTTTTGTGATAGAAATGACTCTTCAATATAGGATATGCATTTATTCTGAAGGTAACACAGATCAAGAATGGAAAAAAAAAACTAAAAAAGCTGATAAATGGGAATATTTTCTTGTTATAACTTAAAAAAAAAAGTAAATCAAATATAATGAAGAACTCTTAACTTATTCCTAAAGAGCAAAACTACCTGTGGTATGCTCTTGAAATTAATCTAAGAAGTCCCAGAAATGTTTGACATTTTAGATTCAGGCCAAGAAAAGTTTCCCCCATTAAACTTTTTATTTTTCAAGATGCTCTCATTGTTACAACAGAAACTCAATTCAAGCTTACTTCATGTAAAAGAAGAATTTATTAGCCTATGTAACTGAAAGACCTGTAGTTTGGGATATGATTGTGCCCAGAGACTCACACAATGATGTCTCCATGTGCTAGTAATTTTCTCCTCATTTGTAAACTCTGTATTCTTCCCTATGGATTTACTCTCTCTTAGGCCTCCCCATGTCATCTTATAATCTTCCAACTCTAATTCCATTTGAAAGAGATACCCTCTTCCCAAGAGTTTGGGCAAAGGTCCTAGGAATTAAGGATTTATCCCTGATTGGGTAATAAATTAAACTCTAAACCACCCACTTCGGCAAAGGAAATTTAATCTGCAGGTTATGCGGCAGGCTTAGAGCCAGGGGTGTATTCAGTTCTCACTCAAACTAGCTGGGCTATAGGGAAGGTTGGACCTCACGGAAACTGGGACATGACATTATCTCTGGGCAAAGCAGGAATGGGCACTGGAGAAGCCAAAGCCCCAAATGTTCCTTTTTCTTTTCCCCTGTTTTCTTCCTCTGAACAAAACAAAAACTGATAAGCCATTGTTTCTTTTTCTTCTGTATTTACACTCCCCTAAGCCCACACAGCTAAGAGTAGTTCCTTGAATGGATTATAATGTTTGCATTCTCTCAGTCCTTACACAGGCCAGTTCTCCTTGCCCCTTTTTTATTCGCTTGGACTGCTCTTCCCCCCTCGTTTTGCATGACCAATTCCATTAATTCTCTGTTTAAATGTCAGTTCCTCCAAGAAGCCTTGGAGTAAAGATGCAGAGATTTTGATTTGCTCATTGCCCTGTTAGCTTATAAACCAAACGAAAGCCTTTGCCTACTGCACATGACAAAGCATTTGCATCACTGGAAACCAGAAGCCCAATCTCATGAACGTGCAATATTGCAGCAGAACCACTATTGAATGAGAACAGAAATGTGCTGAAAATGGAGATGGGCAGAGAGGAATACAATCTGACAAGAATGAGTTATTATGGCTGGGGGGCAATAAATAGAAAAATTTGTTGGATAGTGGAAAAAGTTAGAAAGGCAGTAACCCCACACTGGGCCTTTGTGTATTTTACAGGATTCTTTGGCTGCATTGAGCCAAGTATAAGCTGACATTTGAAAATTTAAAAAAAAAAAACCCAATAACAACAAAACACATGAAATCAAATGTGAACATAACTTTAAAAACAAAAAATTAAATTCAAACATTCTGATGATGATCTCCAAGTATCTTCTCTTTTAAGAAATAAAAAGAGAGAAAAAAAATCAAAAAGAAAAAAAGCAATTTCAAGTTCTTTTCCTAGGGTTTTCTAAACCACTACTCTTAGTTTTGTTTGGAAATTTTTAATTAGCATAATGTTCAGTGAAGGCAATGATTTAAAGACTTTGCTTTTTTGTGGTTTTTTGGCTGTTTTAGAGCAAAGTTCTTTGAATAAAATAAAGGCAGTCCTGCTCTTGCTCTCTGGTATGCTCTTCTCCCTATCTTTGCTTAGCTAACTTCTATGCAATTTAATGTCATTTCGAATGTAATTCCATCTAAGAGAGGCTTTCCCTGACCAATTTATCAAAATTTTGGTCCATCTGCAATGCTCTCCTAGAGATTAGTGCATTTTTCCTCCTTTATCACTTATTTTTGGTCCAGGATTATTTGCTTTACATTTCTGTCCCCTTTATGGACTGTGAGTTCCTTGAAGGCAGGGTACATGTCTGTTTTGTCTCCCACAGTATACTCAGAGTTTACCCTGGTTCCATAAAAGTCACTCAATGAAATTTGTGGTATAGATGAATGCAAACCATCCTCAAGACTCACCATAAGTATCTGCAACTCCAGGTAGCTATCCTTAATACCTCCAGCCTATCGATGCCCATGTTCTCTATTTCCAGAGCAATCTGATTATACTACTATCAGAGCACATATCACATTGTACTGAATCTATGATTATTATTTTCTTCACCTTCTGGAGAAGGCCTAACACAGTACCCGGAGTACAAAAAGCACTAGATGAATGTTGTTGAATGAATGTATGTATGAATGAACAAAATAATAAATATGTCCTACAACCATAAATATGCCCTACACCAAGCAACATACTTGGTGTTATAGCCTGGCTGAGGATCCAAGGAACAGCTGGCTCAAACAACTCTGAAATGTACTCTTCACTTGAAAATAATATTACCCAGAGAGAAAAGATGTTATTACAATAGCTTCACCTTATAAAAATATTTTTAGAGGGAAACTTGTAGAATCTCCACTACATTAAGCAGCAAGAAAATATTTTTAGCCATTTGATTCTGAAGTTTTTCAATGTGACAATATAACAGGGTCATTAACTACACATTCCACCATGTGAATGAAGACAAAATAGTTGACACATTTCTTGTGGAGCAACGTGATTCCAGTATGATTCAGCTGCTTTTCATGTACATTAAGTGAGAGTGATTCATAATACCTGAGAAGCAACATGACCCCTCTTAAAAATAAATGCTATTCCAAATCCAAGTCAAGATCTCCTTTCAAATGAAAGGAATGAGGATATCTATTCATGATTATCAAACTTTCTGTTTATGTGGTATTTAGAGGAGACTCCCATACCTTTGAATATAGAGAAAGTTCATGACTAATAACATGGACTTTCATTAGCAGCTGAGAAAGTACATATATATCGTGTGTGTGTGCACATGTGTGAATAAGTGGATAGCATGCTAATCTCACATATAGATATATAGTTTATAAAGAATCTATACATAAATAGCATATGTGAATATAATACCTTATTTATTTTTTAACAGCTATGTATTGAACACCTACTATGCACCAGCCACTCTTCCAGGCCCTAGGAGTGCAATGGTTAACATAGCACAGAGAGTTCTTATCCTTATGGAGTTACCATTCTAGTGAAGGAAGACATAATAAATAAATACATTTTAAAAATTTAATGTTTTATAAGGGACTGACTGGGATAATATGGTAACTAGGGAGAGGGAGCCACTTTAGAGATTTTATCCGTACACATACACATATAGGTAATGTGTAAAATTTACCAAATGTTTCAGTGGAAATCTAGCATGCTTTGTAACAAACACAAGAATCCAATAACTTCATTTTTAAGAATTCTGTAAATAATTAGGTGTTGTTTCATGTTTAAGCATATAAGTAGTCAACTATTTTAATTAACTCTAGTATATCAAAAATAAACCAGATGATTGCTAAGTTTAAATTTTTTCAAAACTGCAGAATACTGAAGATGATATTGATAATATGTTTTCAGAAAGTCATTCCCAAGTGTGACTCTGATAAGAATCACCTGAGAGGCTTTTGTTAACTACGGATTCTGGTGGCCCTACTTAAGATCTACATATTCATATTTTTGTGGATGGGACCTGTGAATAGAAGCTCCCAGGTGAATTTGATAACTGGCCAGGTTTAAGATCTATTCATCTAAGAGATTCAGTGTGGGCATATTAAAAGATATTCAGAATAGTGCTTTTCAAATTCAGGTAAGTAAACCTGCCCAGTCTGGTAAAAATGCAGCCTATGCTTTTCAGCCCAGGGATTCTGATTCACTAGGTTTAGAAAGCTGTTTGTCCAGCTTTTATCAAACTCCATAGAGAATTGTGATGTGCAGATAAGTTTTTAGAAATCATGTTTTGAAGACAATATGTTAGACAGAAAAATTGCCTATTTTTGGTGCAGGTATGGTAATTCCTTCAGCAAACCTGGGGCTACCAGCAAATTTTCAAATAACTTCTTGCTATGAAGAAATGCTATAGAATATGTCAACAACAAATGTGGCCTCATAAGCAAATGCTGCTTTGGAAGAAACAGGAATAGCTGCTTATAATATCAGAGAGAAAAGTATATTTGGCTAGTTGGGTTTCACATGTACCTGCTGGTTATTGCATTTAAATGAGAATAAAGATTTCAACTTACTAATGAAAGAGGAATTTCAGGATTGTGTCTTATGATAATTATTGGGCATGAAGACCTTAATGTTGAATTTGGTATTCATTCAGACATGCAACTTAGTTTGCTCTATTTCCTTATGTCTGTTTTCCTATTACTTGGAAAAAAAATAATTTGTTCTCTCTCCTTTTTATTGCTATTCCTTATTACTGGCTGAATTTTTATTCCTCTCAATGAATGACTTACACCTGTTGGAACAAGACCCTCTTATCCTGAGCTGGGAATTATGGGAGAAGGAAGGGGTTCAAATGGGAGGCATCAATGTTGAACCAGGTGTAAGAAATGATGAAAGGAAAATGTGCACATGGTCATGGAAGATGTGGCTTCCCCACAGCACTCAACTGGAAGCAATGATGTCTACCTGTGAATGTATATCATCTTGGATCAATGTGGATATACAAGCTTGGTCATATGTTGAGTATCAGGCTTTGGAGTGTGCAGGTGCATGGAGGCATTTCTCTGTAAAGGAAAGGAAGAAACAGAGTGTAGTATAGCCTAAGTTCACTGAAAAGCAAACACATTAATTTAAACTGTATGGCAGTAATTTAAACTGAGTATGAACTGACCTACAGCTCAATGAAAGAAAAAAGTTTTTAGAAAAAATTGATTAGGGGCACCTGGGTGGCTCATTGGTTAAGCGTCTGCCTTCAGCTCAGGTCATGATCTCGGGGTTCTGAATGGAGCCCCAAGTCAGGCTCCCTGCTCAGTGGGGAATCCGCTGAGCCCTTTCCTTCAGTCCCTCCCACCCCCCATGTTTTTTCTCTCTCTCGAATAAATAAATAAAATCTTTTTTTTTAAAAAAGAGCTGATTATATATGAAAATAAAGGATACATTTCCTTTCAACCTAATGTAGATTGTTTTAAGAATCGGAAGTCACATAAGTAAAACATAGCAATACTCTATGTTGCTATTATTAAAAATATTATCAAACATAACACAAAGAGATATAGGCCCTGGGAGTTTAACTTGGAGAAGAACTTGGAAATCACGGGTCCTTATTCCATTTTTCCATCATGCCTTTTGGCCTACACACCTTGAACTCACCAAGGAGTTCACATCTTTGATGATATCCCTGCAATTACCACTTATTTTTCAGGCTTCCTTCTTCCTCCAAACCTCTGTCCTGGAAAGCCAAATCTTTGTTCTGGGAAGTTCATTGGTTTCCTTGGTATGGACCCAAAGAAGAGGAAAAGAATAGAAATTAATGTACCCTTTCTCATTATATAGTCATTTTCAGAAAAAAAGTTTGCATTGACTTCAGGTTGACAATTATTAATAAAATACATCTCAGTCTATAAATACAACCTAAGTTTGGTAGAGTTTTTAAAGTTTATTATGAACATAAAATCAATTATTTAAAAAAAAGCCATTCCACAGATATTACCTAATAATAGATAGCATGCCAGTTGATTTCTATCAACAACATCATCTTTAGGTTTGTATTTACACTGAATGCAAACTGAACTTGATGTTACTTAGCTTAAAATAGTAGAAATTCTTTTGCATATCCAGGAATGCTGAGAATAATTTCATTTCTTGGACATCATTTTGCAAAATGGCAGGAGCATGATGTTTCTAAGGAAGATGACTTTAAGTGGCTCTGAAGCAATCACTATTTCCATTTTCTAAATGAAATGAAGCCAAAATCACAAGTTTATTATAGGCCTCTGCCAAATAAATAGGAGGAAAAAATCCACTGCAAAAAAATGAAAAAACTCCTCATTATAATTTGCTTATGTTCTAATAACATCATATCCACTGCCTGAAACTCTTAGGTATCATGTTTTCAGCTGAGCACTTACTCATTCTAGGCACTTACAAACACGTGTAAATTGATTAAAGGGCAATATTTATTTGAAGAGGCCCTGGTTTTTGGCAGATGCAAATATAAGATATTTTCTCTTTATAATTTATGTTATTACTTGATTTTAAAAGTATATGCTCCAGGTTTGTTGTAGGACACTGCTGTGCATGATCAGCAGTTAATTAAAAAATTATTCAACCAGAACTTTTTTAAAAAGGTTATGGTGAAATGAATCTTTAACTGATTTCCCGCAGTGCCTTGATGACGAAGGAGAACTTATTTACAATTAAATAAGCAGTTATTTTGAAAAATATTCTTTCTATGACATCCTTTCTCTGGTTCTAACAAAAGTGTTTCTAGTGATATTACTCTTTACAAATCAACATCAAACACATCATTCAAACATAATTTCAAACTATTTTCATGTTCTATTCAGTCCTCTCATTTTTCCAAATACAAAGGCTGAATATACTAACCACATAGTTCTTCTATCTGAAGGACCCAACAAGTAAAGCAGTCTTCTTGGAAACGTTCTTCTACATGCAAAAAGATCAAGACTTTCATAATTTATTTTAAAAAGTTTTCAACTTACACTTGGAAAACCTTGACAAATTTCTAAAAATCCTTTTCTCTTTGATTTTTTTCTCACTACTTCAAATCTTCCAAAAGTCTAAGAATAGAAAATGGAAAACTACTGCATTAACTTACATACATATCAGCTGTTACTATCTATATTGGGGAACATTGTTTCATCCCTGTGTATCAGGTTTACAATGGATTGAAGGTTAATTGGAAGAGTATTTCAGAAGAAAGTGGGTAGCACAAGGTGAAAGAGGTTTTTAAAGATACTTAGTTTCATATTTTTGTATTAGAAGAGATGCCCAATTCAGGAAAGAGTTGTTAGTGACTAAAGAATGTACAATAATTTTTATCTATGTAAAAGCTGGCTATAATATGGAAACAATAAATAATAAACCTTCCGCAGATCCACTTTACTGAAAAGGTTAAGAAGGATTTGTGATACTAACCTTCAAGACCTCCTATTACCTGAGCTTGATTTACTTTTTTTTAAGTGCCCTACATAACAGTCCTTGCCTGTGGATTAGGACCTGCTCTATCCTTGCTAGGGTTTTTCTCTCTGCCTATCTTGCCTCTTTGATCAGCTCCACATTTTAAAATCCTCCACGACCACTGACATCATCTCAAAACCTTCTTTCAGGTCACCTTCCTAAGCTGCTTGACTAGATAGTACATCTGTTTGCTGACACCTGGAGCTTAGTCCACATGTATTATGATTATGCATATATTTGTTGTATCTATTCATTAATATCTGAAGTTTTGGAAGCCATCATTGTGTTTGAGTCATCCTTATAGCTCCTACAATGCAATTACATGCACAAAATAAACATGTTGCTTTGGACTGATTTGAATATAGCCTCTTAAATCTGTGGAATGATGATGAAATTTTGATTAAATGTGTCCTGACCCCCAACAACTAGAGCAAATCCTAATATATGAGTACTTGCAGTCCTACACTAAGCTTCATCTTGAAAAAAAAAAAAACAACAACACGTTTTCGGTTATTATGGTAGAATCAAACGTTGAAGTGTTTTGAACTATTGTCAAAGTCTCATTCAATTGGGGTTAAAGTTAGTCACCATGAAGACAAAAAACAAACAAACAAAAAAACATATCTGAAGTTTGTGAAGTGACTCTAAAATTTACAGTGTCCTGTAGAACAAGTCTACAAGCTCGAAGAACTGCCACACCAATTGCTCCTTTTTTGAGGGAATAGTAACAATGGAGGTTATTCTTTAGTACTTACTGTATCACAAATGTGTGCGAAGTACATTAGAGATTTAAAATTTCATTTGTTATGCAGTGGTCCTAGATTACTACATAGCACCAATTTGTAATCATCCTACACACTATTGTGAGCATATCCATTTTACAAGTGAGAAAACTGAGTGTGACAGAGAAATTTCATACTCATGGGATATACTTCTCTCCAATTCCCAATGTACCTGTAAGGAGCAGGGCTATGTGACTATTTCTGGATGGTGGACTATGTGTAGAAGTGGTGGGTGCTACTCCAAATATTTAGAATGAGTATGAGTTTGCTAAGCTCCTTCTTCCCGGGAAGCCATCTGACAAGAGATGATAGCACAAGAGTGAATCACACTGGCTTGCTCAGTTACATGTGGAGTTGAGCTGCCTTGGAGCAGTCACTGATCTGCATCAGGTTAGATAAGCAAGAAATAAATCTTTGTGTTAAGCAACTAAAATTCAGAGCCTTATTTGTTACCACAACATAACCTAACCAATCCTAACTAATACTCTGAGGCTCCAAATGTTCTGTAATTTGTAATTAAAAAAAAAAAAAAGTTGAGTAGTTTTGAGACAAGTTCAGTTTTATGCCAAAGCTTACAATCTTGCACAGTATACTTCCTGCAAGAAAGCAGTTCCAAGTGGTTCCTCCTTGCCCATGTTATATGCACAGCACCAACAAAACATTTCTGGCTTTCTTTGGTTGGACCAGTGAACAGTGTCTAAACCAAAGTTACTCTGTGAAGATTGGGTATAAGGAAAGTAAATGCCCTCTGAAGTGTCACATTATCCTCATAAGATTCTCTCTTTGGGAAGTATAAATTCCAGGTGCCAAGTCTAGTGGGGTTGAGACAATGCTTTGAATAATGCTGAGCTCAGGTTCCAGTTCTTTATGAGACTATGCTAGCTGGGAAGTTTGATATCTAGAAAAAATGTTAATGTGCCAAAGATGTTTTCCCTGCTACTTCCCTTTCTATGTGTCCACATAATAAATCCATAGCAACAAAGATAATCTGGCTTTGTCTCTTCTTGGAAACCATAAAGAGACTAGCAATAAAGATATCTATTCCCTTTCTAAACAGCATTTTTTCAAAGGCTGGAATGATACTGGCATGTTCATTAACCTAGATGTCCTACAAAATTATAGCCTAAGTACGTTGCACTTTTAAGATGGTGTTTCACAATTATGTTTCCTAAGGTGAATATCAATTTATAGTTAGCTGGGAAAAGATATCTCTGTGCAAATGACATTGGGTAGATTCAGAGATGTTAGGAATTGTGTTGCTTTTAAAACTTCCAAGTTTGTGTGTGCATGTGTGTTTATATCAGAAACTAAAATGATTGTGGCTGTTTCTTTTCACAAAAAAAAAAAGCCCTGTTTATCTTTAAAAAGACAGCTTTGCATGCAAGAGTTTCGCAACTAAAATGACCTAGAAGGACACGTGCTTCTTAGCATACTAATTGCTTTTGCCTTGAGGGGGGAGAAATACCTTGTAGCTGGCTTTGCATTTTCTAAGCTACATGCCTCACAACCAGGAGGGACATTCACTTAATGTGCTTTGTAACTTTCAGAAATGATTACACAGTGGACTTGCAGGTACTCCTATGCTTCGGGCATGTAGCTTTGCCACTGCAGTAATTATTTTTGTAGATATGTAGCTGCTCAGTTGAAAAACACTGGGAGAAGGGAGGAGAATTCAAGGTTTATGGCCATGGCAAAGTAGAAAGTTATTAACATTTCATTTTTTGACTTTTAATTAATAGTACTTGGTTTCTTAAAACATTCAGATAAAAATTATAGATGCCAAGTCCTCATTAAAATGGTAGTTCAGTAGGATTGGGGATATAAAGTTACATTGTGAAAAATCGTTAAAAACCCAATAGCCAATAGCTTATTTTTCTTTGTTTTTAAAAGGTTAGCACCAGCTTTAGGAATTTCTAAAATTCCCCTCCCCATGTACACAGGCCATTAAAATGAAGAATATGGTTGGTGCTCCCATCTGCAGTGCCTGGCCTACTAATTCTGCCTATACAGAATCCATTCCCACTTATACTGGTTACACAGATCTTCCTTGACTCACAATGGAATTACATCCCCATAAACCCATCATAAGTTGAAAATATTGTAAGTCAAAAATGCATCCAACACATCTGTCCTACCAAACACCATAGCTCAGCCTTGCCTACCTTAAATATCCTCAGAACACTTATATTAGCCTACAGTTGGACAATATCTCCTAATACAAAGCCTATTTTGTAACAAAGTATTGAATAACTCATGTAATTTGTTGAATACTGTACTGAAAGTGAAAAACAGAATGGTTGCCTGGGTTAGGAATGGTTATAGTGTATGGCTGTTCACCCTCGTGATCATGTGACTGACTGGAAGCTCCAGCTCATTCTCACTGGCCAGCGTCATGAGGGAGAATCACACCACATATGACCAGCCTGGGAAAATAGCAAAGTTCAAAATGTGAAGTATGGTTTCTACTGAACGCTATCACTTTCAGACCATTGTCAAGTCAAAAAAGTCCTAAATCAAAATATCGTAAGTCCGGGACCATCTGCAGAACATATTTTATTTGAGAACCATCTTCCGCATCTTCATTTCATGTAATTTAATTACCTGACAGTACCTCTTGCTCAAGGGGAGAGTATGTAACCAAGGCCTGTAAATCAGAGTATCAGACTCCCAGTCTAAATGATGGTGTGGGTATTAAAATATAATCCAACCCAGACTAATGAAGCTGAGCTTCAAGAACATTTTTTTGCCCTAAAGAAGAGAGACTCTCCATCTTTTGGCTCTGCTTTGTTTTGTAATGGGTTTACTCTTAGATAAATCATTCTCCAAGTTCAAGGTCTAAGAGTAAAGCCAATACAAAACAAAGCAGAGCCAAAAGATGGAGAGAGAAATTACTCATGGTATATCACCTGAGCCCTTAGATCCAGCTACTACTGGACTACCTGAAGTTGTTCAGTGACTGGAGACAATAAATCTCCTTATTTGCTTATGTTAGTGTGATTTTACTTTTTTTTTTTTTTTTTTGACGATGGTCTGAAAGTGATAGCATTCAGTAGAAACCATACTTCATTCTTTTATTTGTATTTCAGTTGCATGCAATAAGAAAAAATCTGTGCTTTTGTGGTACGATCTGAAATCAACCTACTGTTAACATTTATTTCCTCTTGGCTTGCTATAAATGGTCTACCTCCTATTTTCACTTTTATTCATTCATTGAAGGAGTATTGCAGTCTACTATGTGCTAGATAGTTGTGCTATCCTGGGTAGTCTGAGTCTTTAAACAATACCGAAAAGTCCTGACCCTCACGTAATTTTATGTCTAGTAAGCGAGGAAAAACTTGCTTCGTGATTAGTAAGACTAGACAGAAAATGTTGCAGTATGAGCACAGGAGTACATAAGAAGAGCACATAACTCAAATTTAGGGGCTCAGCAAAGGTTCTTGGAAGAGGTATCTTCCAAGACCAAAGCAATGTATGCAAGTTATCAGGAGTGGAGGAAGACGGGCTCAGCAACTGTATGCATGAGAGTCTTACTGAAAGAGAAAACCTGGGAGGAATGGCAGGGTTTTGTGAGGTAGGAGGGGTGTCGGGGAGGGAGGAATAACGATATAGTAGAACATCTGAGAGTAAATACCAGGTATGTGACTCTAGAGATCTCGAGATTAAGATCTGTGAATCATCATTATTTTTTTGGAATTTGAGGCCATGAGAGCAAAAGAGTTTTCCCAGAGAGTGTAGAGACTAGAGAACAGCAGGCTTAGTTCAGACTTCAGGGCAATACTAATGCTAACAAGGTCAGAGGACCCTGAAAAGGAAACAAAGAATTGTCACAGCAAGAAATGGAAGAACAGGGAGACTAGTGTCACCAGAGCCAAGAGAAGAACTTTCTTTAAGAAGGAAGTAGTTGTTCGCAACAGTGAAGGTGCAGAGAGGTCAAGTAAGATAAGGCACAAAAAGCAGTCATTACATTTAACATATAGAGAATTGTTCATATCTTTGTTGGGATCAGTTTTAATTTTGTGTTAAGTACAGAGGACAAATTATGATGTCTTTAGTGTTGGGAAAGAAGAGGTAAACAATTTGAGACTTTTTTTTTTTTTTTTTTTTAAGTATCTCCACTTAGATCTCCACATAGAAGGGAAGAATAAGAGATTCTGGCAGCTTGATGGGGATATGAGACTGGGAAAATTAAATATGAACATATATTTGCTTAAGTTAATAGATATTTAAGCATCTTTAAATTCTTCTTTTTGGAAAAAGTCAGCAGAAGGAGAGGTTTGAGTTCTAGGTGAGAAAAGGAATTTTTAATAGATAATTAGGCACAGAGACTGCCAGATGGAGATATATGAAAACTAGTTTATTTTTTTCTTTGTATTGAAAAATACAAAGCATGGCATTACTACGGGCAATATTGAATCTTCAAATATCTAAATGTTCTAGCTCAGCTCAGGTGATTGTCCCTTCCTTGTATTCTTTGTCTTCAAGCTTCCTGAGGGATTCTGGAATCAGTTATTAGAACAATCATATATTGAATGGTTTTACTTGTTTTCTTAAAAGAACAGAATATAAAGAAAAGCAAGCTAAGCAGACATGGCACTCCCTCACCATCCCTCCAGAATTTATCACAGACAAAATGACAAATCTCATTTTTATGGGAAAGTAAGTGAGGCAACAGTTCCAAATTGTATTATTTTTCCAACTTTGTAAGTTACTATAAAAACATGCACACTCACCACACAAAAATCTGATCTCTTTCTTTCTGGTTTTTATCTATCCTATCTACTTGTCTGTCTGTCGTCACTCACTTGTTTTCTGTGTTTCAGATGAGAAAATTTAACTCTGGAATTCTTCTGTATTTTATATGTATATCTTGTGTTCCTTCAGTAAATCTGTATTCAATGTATTAAAACTAAGAATGTGAGGGCGCCTGAGTGGCTCAGTCAGTTAAGCGTCTGCCTTCGGTTCAGCTCATGAGCCCAGGGTCCTGGGATGGAGTCCCATATGGAGCTCCCTGCTTATTGGGGAACCTTCTTCTTCCTCTCCCTCTGCCCCTCCCCCTGCTCATATGCACACGTGCACTCTCTCTCTCTCTGAAAATAAATTTTTAAAAATCTTTAAAAAAAGTAAGAATGTAAGAATATTTCTTCAGTTCAAAAAAAAGGCAAAGATGAAACTTTCAACAGATCCTTAAAAATATATTTGAGGAAGTTACTCTATTAAAAATGCAAGTAGGCATATGTCCACTTATAAATACAAATATTTGACAGATTTTAGAAATATACTTTACTTTTTAGGCAAAAACATCATTTGGATTCTGAATTAGACCATTTAAGTACAGATGGAGTAAATTCAGCAGATGATTGATTAGCTCTTTATACAACTATCTCGTATTCCAATCCACAAAAAATTATACAATGCACAACAAACATTTAATTTATGAATAGCTCATTAATTTCATTGTTGTTTTAGCCAATGCGCTAAAAGAATATTGAAGACATTGCTACTATGTGGCTTAAGGCCATAATAAGTATCTGCCATATTCAATCCAAAAGATATTTTATGACAGATGGAAACAAAAATGATATGGACTTGCAGCAATCTAAAAATGACCTTATAGTTTGGTGAATTTATAAACTATTTCCACTTAAAATAAATAATTCTTTAAAAAGTAACATAGTCATTTTTAATTTCTTCATCTGTCTTTCATTGGACAGGTGGAAGAAAGCCAAATAATCACTAACAATCCATCAACCACATAATGGAATTTATGCTTTAACAAATTGACTAAATAATGGCTCACATTCAGCAAAATGGACTTTTTAAATGGTCTATTTATAGCCCTCATCTATATTTTTAAAGACCTTTCTTTTGAAGGTTTTAAACACTATAATTGGTTTGATAGGTAATGCAATATATCACGCTTTGGCTTTAGGGCAAACAAAACAAACATACCAACTAGTCTAGGAACAAGAAGTCTCAAGAAGAGTGAGAGAGAAAGAGACTGGGAAGGATCCTAGAAACAAAATGAATCTGGCATATTCTGCCCTCAGGCAGCCAAGGAAGCCATTAAAAAAAAATTAGAAAAGCTTAGGACAAGTGGAACTCAGTTGTATAATGACTACAATTTCCCCTACTTCAAGGGGAATGTAAATTAAACATCACAGGCTTCACAGGCAAAAGTAAAAGGCATTGCAAAAACCAGCCAACATGCTCCACAGGCTAATTCATAATACCAGATTCTAGGAGACATTATATACATAAAACTACCCACCTACATAAATAGAGAGATGGAACTCAGTATGACGGAAATGTGTCCCTTGAAAGGAAATTAGAACATACAGGAGTAGCCAACTCTGCTAGGTTAGAAAATGAGAGTTTCTTTTGATTATGAGTTATTCAACCCTCCACCTTTGCAATTAGAGAAAGATAGTAACTTAAACCTTACTCTATTCCGTGTGGCCCATTAAGGCAGAGAAAAGAAACCACAAATCCCACAATTAAAAAATAAGTTCTATGTAAACCATATAAACCATTACAATTATCTTCCACTTTACTTTGAATGTGGAGACTTGACCTCCCTAGAACAGATTTTGGTTTGGTTTCACTCACCGAAGCTGTCTCCTTTTAAATGACTCACGGAGCTTATCCTATATAATACAATTGTTCAAAAGCAATCTTGGCCTTGATGAGCAAGGTTAGAATTCAGTAGCACACATCAGAATTTTCCTGGAAATAAAAGTTTAACATCAACCAAAATAACAAATCAGCAGTATCAGGTCAGCCAGATTCACAGATGAACAAAACAGAAAAATATATGTATTTTTCACAAGTAGGTCACCTTCCAGGATGAAAATGTTCTGTGAGATTTTACAGAAATAAGTAAATGTATTAATTTGTTTATCAAGTTTTTTGCTTGTTTTGAGGAAAGGGACTAAGAAACCGGTGATATTTTCCTTCATCATGGTTTATATTTATGTACTATATCTACATTTGGAGAGAAACTGGAGAAGGATTGTAGGTAACAATCAGTAGAAAGCAATTCTGGCAAGATAAAGTAGACTTATGTAGGGAATCATAAAAAAGAAAAAAAAAAAAACTTCAGAAACCTAGGGAACAGAAACAATTGGATAATCCCTTTAGGCCATCCTTCCATGAAATGCATGAAATTCCATTTCTCCGGAGAAACACCTGGACTTAACGGTTCATGTCCATCCATGGGGTCCTTTGTTTAAAATTCCCCTCAAGATTACATATAATGAGAATATACAGCAAGGGATAAAATTTATATTTAGATATCTGACCTGCAACTTACTGATACCTTAAATTTATTTTCTATTAAAATCATTCATAATTTCTTTGCAATTTTAAAGACTGACTAGCCTGCTTTTACACTAGTAAGCCTATATTATACTTGCCTACAATGTATCAGGTAATACATAATATAAATTGAGACTTGAAAATTAAATCAAATTAGGTGGTTGAATTTAAGGCACTACTAAGATAAATAGAAAAGGCAACCAAATTTACAGAATAGGAAGAGCTACACTCAATGTACATGGCTGATGGGATTTTTGATGAAGCAATTTGTGATATTCTACAAGAAAGCAAAAACAGATCTTTAGGCAGAGAAATGTTATTGGGGCCCACCACACATGCCAGTATGATTGTTCACTGTTGGAAAGCAAAGATAACTGTTCATGATTTGACCAGAAACTCAAATTTAATGTTGGCAACCTTCTTTTGTCATAATATTCCTGGTGCACTCAGTCCTTCTACTTGTCAGATTATTTCCTCATCCATGGCAGAAGAGATGTTGACTTTATTGCTAAAACATGGAAAAACAACAAAAACAGTAACAACAACCAACTCTCTTGAACTTTAGAGAACTGTGAAAACCTCCATATGTTATCATGTATCATGGTGTGTGTGTGTGTGTGTTTCTTTCCACATATGTAAATATACTTTCTGTGAGCTCTCTAAAATAATCTATATAATGCTTCTAAATGTTTGCAAAACAAAGTAGTTAACAAACACATGAAATTTTTGAAAATGTATTTCTGTACTAGTATAAGCAAATATTTGAATCCTTAAAAAATAATAATTTAATATTTTTTATTCAGTAAAGGAACTCACAGTCTATTAAACTTAAAAACTTGCTTTAATTCAGAGGATCCCCTGTGACTATTTAAATAAATTTTAATGTATATTTATGATTAAGAGTAATAAAGTAGCAGAGCCTATTTAAAACACAATAAAAGGCTTATTAAACTTTGGTAGATTGCTTGTGGATTCTTTAGAGAGATCTATTTTCCTCTTCCTGAAATATTGTTCTCCTTTGCTGTAGAGTTCCATGAACTTAACTGGGATTAGAATTCCTGCTGCTAGAGTAGAGAGCTACGTTCAAAATGTTTTTCCATAAAGTGCTAGTATCCCAACAGAATAAACTGAAAATGTCATTGAGATACCTTTGGAATCCCAGCAGAGCAGGGCAGGAGTGATGTGACTGAATCATAAAAGGAATTTAGCCATATTGTGTCCACACGATTTTTCATTCACTCTGTCATGAATATTAACATGGCAAAAATATTTTCTTTTCTTGTAGCATCTCCTTTGGAAAACACACACATTTCCCTCCTGATGAAGCCAGTTTGCTAATCAGCCAAGGTGCACTAAAAAGTCAAGTGCAATCAGGTATTAAGAGACAAGTGATTAGGGAAAGTATTTAGGAATCAGAAGCAGAAGTCATATTAAATGTAAATGCTTCTGTCTCTAAACTTAGAAAGTTTTGCTTTGTGACACTTAATTTCTGTTCTTGCTTATATTACCCATCTGCCTTTCTAATGAACATTTTGCATTCACTCCCAATATCAGCTTCTCCTATTGGTTTCTGTCAATATGAAGTTGGTTCCTCTCCAGCAAAGTAGGTCTTGAAGCTGTTCTAGTGAATCATAGTGGCAGTCTAAAGAGATGAATTATTTAGCTTCTAGTCATTATGTTTTCTGTTCAATTCCCCCATTGTAAAATGGAAACATTTTTTTATAAATGACTGTTTAATATGGTCAAATTAATATATATTTCATGTGAGCCTTATGTTCCAATAACTTTTCATGCTAATACATGGTAATAATGATTAAGACAGATACACTTCAAGACTATTCTGACATTGACCTTTGGGAACTGAATTTGGATCATGTTTTATAGGTTTTAAATATTCTTCTACACAAATACACAAATGGTTTAAGATTCATCTTTCAGAGATTTCTACCATATCCCTGACAATTTAAACCATACAGAAATATAATTTAGCAACACTGAAAAACCTTTAAGGATTATAAAGCCAAATGAAAATTGTTTTCCCCTGAAACAATGTTTCTCAACCATAATACAAAATGGAAAAAAAACACAAAAAAAACAATGAGAAGTTTTTTTAAAAAGTATCCATATCCAGACTCCAACCCAAACACACAAAAGTCAAGATTTTCTGGAGATGAGATCCAAATACCGATATTACCTCAAAGCTCCTTAGGTGCTGCCAATGCACAGCTGGGGCTGAGATTTACTGCACTAGAGAACACGAACACACACACACACACACACACACAGCCCTAAGGTTGTAATTTCAAGTTCCTTAGTAAAAGGGATTTAAACTTTTGTCATTGAGTTTCTAAGAGTAATAAATACAAACGTACCAAAAGCTATAGTAGCAAATTTCTCATCAATTTTTGGCTGAATAATAAATGCTTAATCCAAGACGCATTAAGCAGGTGATATATAAAAATGAAAAAAAGCAATATCTTCATAGAGGATAGAGCTGAGTGCAAACATTCCTCAGCTTAGGACGGTTGGGAAAAATTCTGGCAGATCCTCAAGAACCAAGAAATTTGTGCAGCAGAAATACATTCTTTAGTATTACGGTTTGCTTTTATTTTTCTTAATATTTTCAGATATTTTCCAAATATTTCTGAAAATGCTACTTGAAAACAAAGCATTATATTCTTTTTTTTAAGATTTTATTTTTACATCTGAGAGAGAGAGAGGGAGAGAAAACGAACATAAGCAGGGGGAGGGGCAGAGGGAAAAACAGGCTCCATCCCAGGACCCTGAGATTATAACCTGAGCTGAAGGCAGACACTTAACTGACTGAGCCACACAGGTGCCCTGAAAACAAAGCACTGGAGGACATCTGGAATGTGTTAAATATTAAATTTATCTTATCATTGAAAGACGTCAGAATATTATCTTTTACTTGTTATTCTTGTCAGGTTTTTCCTTCCACCATAGATTTATTATCAAACCAGATGTTTTCTGGTTATAATTTTTCTATTAGCTCATTTGGCTCTCCATCAATTTAGGAAACTTTTGTCAGTGCTTTCCTGCTCTTCGTCATTCTGACGATGATTCTCCTTTGTTTAACATTGTTACTTATGTCCGTTGTCTTCCTGTTCACTATGACCAAAATTCTCTTCTTCATGCCTTCATGTTTCTTGGTGGGAGTCAAGAAAGTAGGAGTGGTTCCAATTATTCATGGCAAATCTACTAAAAAAGAATGTCAGCTAGAAATACCAGTGAAGACAATGTGGCCCAAGTAGCCCAGATTAGCCTCATTCAGAGTAAAGGAACTCAACAGTATAAATGGGAAGATAAGGACAGAATTGCTATACATTATTGTTCCCATGTTACCCTGATAGTCCCACATCCAAATAGCTCTTGAACATTCTATCCAATTTCTACGGGCTCCAAACCCCCTTCCACACTCATGGGGAATAGAATTCTTTGCAAAATTTGCTTCCCTGTACTTACATTCACTTACAAATAATGTTTAGGTTTTGATGCTGCTGATGCACCTCATCTATGCTTCAATTCTCATACTGCACGACAATTCAACAATCTCTAATTCAGAAAAGATGCTCTTTATCTCTGGGTTACCCAGAGTGAAGTGCTCTGGGCCTGAACATGTCCCTAAGTGATTTAGATATTTTAACTGACAAACTATCTTCCTCCCAGCATGAAAAATATTTATAATTTTTCTCGATCAAAACATATTATCAGTTACCATACCATAGCTAGAACTCTGCTTGCTTCTGAAGCTAATGTTCTGTTGTGAAATCTAATTTATTGAGTCATACCACATAGTCTCTTATATCCCCTTTTCCATATCAGTGCCATTGTCTTCCCTTTCCCCAGCCCACAGTACAACAGTTAAGCCCATATCTACTTGGACCCTGGAGAGTGATTGTCCTCATCAATGTGAGTAAACACAAATTGTTATTAGAGCTGGTAGGGTTACCTAGCTCCACCTTTGCATTATATAAATCTGAATGACAGTACAAGAAATGCTACTATGTGATTTTTCTCCCATGCACAAAAGGAACTCTTTGAGAAGGGGGGATTAGACCCCCAATGCTTGACTCCTTATTACAGTTCAAAAAAGGTATATGGAACAACTGTGCCAATGAAACAACGTGAGATTACTCAGAAGTAGGAAAAGGTTAGGTGTATTTGATACACACTATCCTCTATTCTACAGCATTCTTTTTCACTGAGAACCGATTTTTTCTCTGGCCTAAAAAAAATGGCACAGATATAAAAAAGCCATAAAGTCATCTTTATTCCTTCCTAGTTCTGCCAACAGGGAGGGCACTGCTGCTCTTATTCCCTAGGAGAAGCATTTCCCTTGGCACAGCCTAACAGCGCACTTATCCCAGCAGTAAAGTTTCAATCTGTCTTGAAGAGCAGCAATTCTGCACAAGTAGATCCACACTGAGGGATGCCTAACTGCATTAACAGTTACTGGGTCAGAAGAACATGGGGGATGTTGATGTGATTATTTTGTGCAATCTGATTTCTGGGTGCTAACGCTGATAACCGAAAATACTCAGCTTCTCTTTTGAGTAAAAGTATGATTCTTGAAGCCATATTCAAATTCCATTCAGTTAGATTTATTCTTCTCTTATGTCTTTTTTTGGGGGGAGTGGAAATTATATTTTTTCTGATGTCATATGAAAGACAAACATTTTTTTGCTTCTTAATATATATGCAGTCCAGACTTCCACTTTAATACTCAGCCAAAGTCATTGATCTTTTACAATTCAGTGCTCAGCATAGTACCCAGCACAATTACATTATCTTTTATTCACTAAATATTTATTGAGCTTCTACTAAGCGCTCAAGAATTCATGGTAGTCTTATAAATCAAAGTTGTAATGAAGATAAAGGAGACTGTAGAAGAATAAGTGGAAGGCTAACTAACATCACTTACTATATACTATGAACTCCTTCAGGGCAAGGAAGATTTTTAAGTAGCTAACAAGGTGGCTGCCACATAATAGATTCTCAATAAATATTTGCAGCAGTGAATTGTGAAGCAATTGGAAAATAGGACCTAACCCAAGAAATTAAGACAGCAAACTTAATTATTTTATTAGGAAATGAGTAAAAGTTGTAGTTAAGGAGTAGAAACCTTTGAAGATGGACATGGAAGACCCAATATGTATCATGTACTCACTTTTTTTTTTTTAAAGATTTTATTTATTTATTTGAGACAGAGAGAATGAGAGAGAGAGAGCACATGAGAGGGGGGAGGGTCAGAGGGAGAAGCAGGCTCCCTGCCGAGCAGGGAGCCCGATGCGGGACTCGATCCAGGGACTCCAGGATCATGACCTGAGCCAAAGGCAGTCGCTTAACCAACTGAGCCACCCAGGCGCCCCTGTACTCACTCTTCTTAGAATTCTGCAGAAACATGAGGAACTATGTCTTTTCTCTTGTCCATCTTACAGTTTGGTCATAGAAGCAAGACATAAAGAAGCATTTGTTTTTGTTAAATAGTGAGCACATTTGCACTATCAGAGAATTTAAGACTGTGTCAAATGAACAATGCAGGCATTGTTGAATAGGTAGGGTTGTAACATTACTGTGGATTTCATAAAGATGGTAAGACATAGGCTATTCTCATTTAGTAAATTATCCAAATATTTATCCTAAGTATAGATTCCTAGTAAACTTCCATCTCTAAGAGTATAAGTAAAACATTCCACATGAAAGACATCAACTCTCTCTTTCTCTCTCTCTCTCCTTCTGTGTGTGTGTGTGCATGCACATGTGTGTTTCAGAAGTACCAAATATATTTTATGCGTTGATGAGAATTTATTTGCCAGCCTTTGAAAGGTTTTACAAGACAAGTATATGCTTGTCAAAAATCACAAAGTATTTGCTTGTCAAAAATCACAAAACATAAGGATGCCTGGGTGGCTCTGTTTGTTAAGCATCTGCCTTTGGCTCAGGTCATGATCCCAGGGTCCTGGGATTGAGCCCCAAGTCGGGTTCCCTGCTCAGTGAGGGGCCTGCTTCTCCCTCTCCCTCTACCCCTCCCCCTGCTTGTTCTCTCTCTCTCTCTATCAAATAAATAAAATTTAAAAAATCACAAAGGATTTAGTTAAATACTTTGACACAAGTAGAAATGTAAAATAGTTGATAACTTATAAAACACCCTAAAACATTAATTATTCACATTGATTTCACTTATGATTAGTTTGTGACCACAACCAGATTGTAAAATACCTAAACACTGAGACTATTATTAGATTTTTTTTTGCTTGCACAACAGTCTCTAGCATGATACTTAAGAATTTACTAATTTACATAAAGAGATTAATTGTTGGACAACTTGAAGCTATCTGATATGATTTCTAGGTAAGCAGATATTAAGAAACCTAGCTAGAAAATTCTAAGAGTGGAAAATCACTTTTCTGTAATTAAAATCTCAAAGAATATTTTTTTATAAGTTGGCCCTGAAAAGACTCTAAAAATGTAGAGTTTCTGTTGACCTGGAAAACATGAAAAAAAGATAGAAATAGATATATTATCACTCAGTATTCAGATGCTTAAAATTTATTCGGTTACTTCAAACTCTGCTTTTAGTGATTAGGCAGTTGAGCATAAAAAATACTTAGAAAAATCAGATAGCTGAGGCTATGAATTTTTTTTAAATGTTTTAAATGTAGTTGAAGTAATAATTGATCTGCTTCACAACCTTGGGGGAAAATAATTTCAAACAAAAAGGCTAGGATTAAGCACTGAGAGAGGTAGACAAGTCACACAGGAGTTAGTCAAGTCAGCACAGAAGGTAAAATCAATTATGTAAAAATTGCCCTTAAATTACCTGTGAAATACAATACACACGGTTCTGTGTACCCAAACTAGTGCAGAAAATTGTTTGCACACTAAAATTTGAGAAATATTGAAGCCGACCAAGAAAAGAACAAAAGAAAGTCTATATGTAGATACATAAAAAATCAAACCATTCTACTATGAAATCTCTAGTGGTAAACAAGGTTGAGGTAAAAGGGGGTGAGTAGGAATTCTAAAGTCCTTGTCCTTGAAAGCTGGTGTAACCAATTTTAACATTAAGCCCTTACATCTTAATTTAAGAGATTTATTAGCTGTCGTGAGAGGTTAGAGTCTAAAGTTAGCACGTAATGTAAATGTACTCACATATGACTCCACTAATCTTAAAAGGACCTCCTGCTCTCAAACTCTCCCCTACTGCCATTTCAGTGTACCTAATGATCTCACATGCTTACCAAAGTAATGATGGTTTGAAGAATGCTGTCAAAATGCAAATGTTTTATGAAAAAAGTAATCCCATTATCTTTGGCAATAGAATATCTAATCTGTGGATAGTTTAATTCATAGTGTCCAGATCTCTATGTATTGTTACTTCATTAAAGATTTTAGTATCTATCTGTTCTATCCAATATGGAAGCCACTAGCCACATGCGGCTATTTAAATTAAAATTAATTAAAGACAAATAAAATTTAAAATTCAGTTCCTCGGTCATACTAGCCACATTTCAAGAGCTCCATAGCCACATGTGTTTAGTGGTTACCATTTTGGGCAATACAGACATAAATCATTTCCATCATCACTGAAAGTTCTGGGCAGCACTGATAAAACCATGGGCCTACTTCCTTCATGGTATTATTTCTACAGAAACCTCACAAGTAGTTGGGGTAAATTTTGTATAACAGATTAGTAATTTAATTACCTACAATAGCTTTAATTATCTTTAGTTTACTTTGAGCTGTTTGTCTTCATTAACATAGCCGTTTGTCTATAATGAATAATCTCATTTTGTTGATGAGCAAAACTTTTTTTTGCAGTCCAGAAACAAAGAAATATTGTGCTCTAACATTATGGAAAGAGCAAGATACAATCTAGCCTATTAGGCTTTATAAAACATTTATTTTTATCCTGTATATATTCTTTTGGGAGCAGGGGATATTTTCTATTGAATGCATTATTTTAAAATTGACCAGTGTATTTGAGCCAAGAATAAAATTAAGTATGGTGTCTGCTACTGATGGAAATTCAGCCCTTTATCCTCCACCCTTGGTGGTTGTTCATTTCTGGGAAAGTGATGTGGGGTACAAATGTCAATAACATGCTAATCTCTACCATAGGGATTTCATTTTCAAACAAAAAGCTTTCTTGTTTTATTTTTGTATAGAATACGTGGGTTCAAGGAGATAGAACTACACAAGTAAGTCGTTCTATTGCCTTTTTCCCATCCAATCACATATTCACAAGGCTTTGTGTCTCCCTCAGTTGGCTGGTTTCCCACTTGTATCCAAGGCGGAAAAAAATAAATACATAAAAGCAAAAAACAAATACTAAGAAATGGACCTAAGTCAACTTTTCATGCTGGGTACATTAATTTTTATTCCAACTCTGGTTCATTCATTCAATAATAATTACTGAGTATATACTGAATTCCAGACAATGTTGCATGCACAAGGAAGAGAAGCTCCCTGCCCCTCATGGGAATTTCAGTTTATTGGAACTTGAATAAGTTGAAGGCAGGGAAGACAAGAAAATGTAAGCAGATACATAAATAAGATCATTGTAAATAGTGACAAATTCTATTAAGAAATTAAAACAAGCTAATGGGAGAGAAGTGACTAATGCAAGTGGCTACTTTAGGTAGGATGCTAAGAAAAGTCTTCTACAAGGGGTGATGATTAAGATGACAACAAATGATGAGTAAACATCAACAGTGTAAAAACAGAAGAGTAGAGAATTCTAAAAAGACAAAACAGTAAATGCAAAATCCCTGAAGTGGAAATAATCTCTTAAATGTGCTTAAGAGGTAATTACTTAGTAACAACAACAACAAAGAACTAGGATTGCTAGAATGGAGGAGAGAGGAAGGGAATGGTAGGGAATGAGTTTAGGGATAGGTAGGAGGAAGATATTAGTCTTGTAGGCGTGGTAAATAAACGAGGAATCTATTTTAACTGCAATAGGAAGCCATGTAAGCATTTTAAACAGAGAATTTTAAACAGTGATACGTTCTGATTTCTATTTTTAAAAGATCATGAAAGCAACTTTGTGGAGAATTGACTAAATGAGGCAACAAAAAGAAGCAGAAGTATCATCCAGGAAAAATAGGGTGTTAAGTAGTTCCACCAGATACTGGTGGCATGACTAGAATGGTAACAGAGGAGATGGGGAAAAATAGATCCAGGACATATATAGATATAGATGATATAGATATAGATAGATATAGATATGGATATATTTTAAAGATTTTATTTATTTATTTGACAGAGAGAGAGAGAGAATGAGAGAGCACAAGCATGGGGAGGGGCAGAGAGAGAGGGAGAAGCAGACTTCCTGCTGAACAGGGAGCCCAATGTGGGGCTCAATCCTAGGACCTTAGGATCATGACCTGAGCCAAAGGCAGATGCTTAACCAACTAAGCCACCCAGGTGCCCAATCCAGGATATATTTTGGATGTAAAGTAGACATAACATACTAATGGGTGTGAGCAATGAGAGAAGAGGGATTATTAGGGATGAACCCCAGTTTTTGTCCTGAGCAAGTGAGTGACTGGTGGTTCCATCGACTCAAATGTGGTTGTGATAAACTATGTTACCCAATTAATTTCACATGGAGGATGACTAGCAATATCCACTTGGCCCAGGAAACTATGGAAAGAGATATTTCTTAGTCATCAGTTTGGTCAAGGCCAGAAGTATCCTCTGACCAGAGATAATTCCCTATCAGGATTGATGTAGTGGGTGAAATATAATATAGAACCACTGTGCTATACATAATTCTATCTCAGCATATCATGATAACTGTGCCATGTGCATAAATATATATATATATATATATACTCTTAAGATATCAATACTCAGAATGGAAAGATATAGCAAACATAACCCATTCCATATCCCACAGCCCTGAGGTCAAATTCTTCCTTTGGCTCTGTGTAATCTTAGACAAATCACTTAATCTCTTAAGACTGCATCTGAAAATGGAGGAAATAATGTTGATTTTATAAGATTTGAGTAAAGATTACATGAGATACTATGTATAAAACACTTCACATACTGCCTGTGATGTAACTGATATTCAATAAATAAGAGAGCCCCTCTGTCTTCTCTTCCACTTACAGTGATTGCCAAGTTGTCCTTCAGCCTCATCTATTCCAGTAATTTAGGAACCTTAGTGTAAAAATAGTATCTCTTTCCTGGTGGTTCTAGCAAAAGCTCCCCATATTTATCTTATTTTCCTCTCATGGTTGCAAACCAGAACTAAATACTGATAGCTGAGAGGTAGAATAGGTTAACTGGCCATATGTGGCTCACTTGTCAATTCCTAGAATAAGGAGAGGGGGGCTCAGAGGCCTAAGGCCATGTCTAGTGAATATGACAGAAAGGAGAGGGGGGCTCAGAGGCCTAAGGCCATGTCTACTGAATATGACAGAAAGGTGGACAGTGAGAAATCAAAATGAGGTTACCAGAAGAAGAGCAATGAATGCTGACCAGGAGAAAACATCTACTATGATGTATATATATTTTTTCTTGAAAAATACTTAGAGGGGCACCTGGGTGGTTCAGATGGTTAAGCATCTGCCTTTGGCTCAGATCATGATCTCAGGGTCCTGGGATCGAGCCCTGCATCGGGCTCCCTGCTTGGCAGGGAACCTGCTTCTCCCTCTCCCTCTACGGTTTCCCCTGTTTTTGCTCTCTCGCTCTCTCTGTCAAATAAATAAATAAAATCTTAAAAAAAAAAAAGAGGAAAAAATACTTAGAAATATTCATATTTATTGGCCCAATTCTCTTTTAAAAATTAAAATGTTTCTAGCCCCCTCCCATAACTGAACTGCTCAGAGGAGTCCATATTTTACAGTAGGATCAGCCCTAGATAAGAAGTTACTAGATGCATTTTCTACTCCTATCTTCATTGCTATCAGCTCTAAAAGAGCAGATGATAAATTTTGTTTGCTGCAATCTCAGGATGAGAAAGCAAGAAATTCTGAGTTTAAATACAGATTTCTACTAAGCATCTTTCCTTTAAGATAGAGAATGGCATGGGATTTTCATGCTTTGTCCTCCTCAATTCTAAGTTCATTTAATATACATTTAATTTAGACCTATCTTCTTTCCATTATCATATTAAGGGAATCAACCTTGTACATGCAATGCGGACCTGAAAATTCAAATGAATTTAATTGAATTCACCCTTACTCCTTCTCTAATACTGTTTTTTTTTTTTAAAGGATTATCTTTTTTTTAATGCTTACTGACATGTGAATGAACATCCTAAAAAAAATGTGCACAGATACAAATAGCTTAAAAGATTGTATCTCAGCTCAGCCACTTACTTGTGAAGTTTTAGGCAAGTCAGTTTATTTTCTCAGCCTTAGTTTCATCAGCTGCAAATGGGAAATGATTCTTGACCCACAAGTATGATGTTCAGATTAGGCTATATTTTGGAAAGCACTTTCAAAGCTTTTAAGATTTACACGTGTGGCAGACACTCATTCATCTACTCAACAGCCATCTCACTTATCTTCTTTCCTAAGAGAATCTCAATTATGTTCTGCAAGGCAATGTAGCCAGCCCCAGAAATAAATCATTATCAACCTAATCTGGTCATGGATAGATACTAATTTCCCAGCATTACTTGCACCAAAGGGTTTCCATGTTTTTCTCTTCTGGCTAATTAAACAGAACAGGAAGTCTGCTAGGTTGTTAATGGGAAAGAATTTTTACTCTCTAATGTGAGAGGAAAGAAGATAAGGTCTTTACTTTCCCGGCCAACCACTGCTTCCCATCTTGGTATAAAGTCATCCCACCCAAAGTCAATACCCTGACTTTGGAAGGGAGACAGAGACTAAAGGGTTAGATCTTGGATGAATTCGTTGAGGAACTAAAAAAATGCCAGCAACTGCCAATATCTACGATTAATTTTAAGTGAGAAAATAAAACTATACTGGTTTAATACAATATTAATTGAGATTTCTGTTATCTACTGCCAAATGTATTCTAATTGATAAAACAAGTATTACTGAGTAGTCTTGCACTACTCTGGGGATGAGAAAATGGAAGCAAGATATTAAATACTTTACATATGACCAATGCCAGGATTTTTAACCAGGAATTCATGAATCTCTGGGTTCTATGAACCCTGGAATTGTATGATAAACTGTATGTGCATACGTATACTTTCTAGAAAATTCAAATAGGGCTGTGATTCAAAATAGGTATGTAATTCAAAGTAGATTAATATGTCCTCCCATCTGCTATATTGGTTGTTCCAGCACACAGTAGGCATTCGACAAGTATTTGATGACTAAATGAATGAGTAAATTAACCATGTCAACAGTTTGCCTTCTATGTGCCAGATAGTTGTTAAAACTTGAGAATTTAATCATGCCAAGGCATATTCCTTTTCCTCAAAAAGCTTGCATTCTTAAGGAGAAAAAGGAATGGCAATGATTTTGTTTTAGAGTGGTAATTGATAAGTTAGATTTGTGCAGAGTTGCTACAGAAGATGTTATACAAAGGCAGGGCCCTGTACCAACAGGACGCTGAATATACTTCATACAGTCAAGACTTTGTCAGCTGTAAGGAGAAATCTACTCCAGAAAAAAATAGTTTGAGTTTTGTTAAGCCATGAAGAAGAAACCAATACACAGTAAAGTTTGAATAGCGTCCCCTCAAAATTCACATACACCTGGCACTTCATAATGTCACCCTATTGGGAAACAAGTTCTTGCAGATATAATTACTTAAGATAAGGTCATACTAGGTTAGGAGGAGCCCTCATTTCAGTGACTGTTGTCCTTATAAAGAGGAGAGAGGACACACAGAGAAACACGCAGGGAAGAAGGCCATTAGAGTGGCAGAAATCAAAGTGATGCAGCGACAAGACAAGCAATGCCAAGGACTGCTGATAACCACAGAAAGCTAGGAGAAAAGAATACAACAGATTCTCACTCAAAGCCTCCAGAACGAAGTAAGTCTGCCAACATTTTGATTTCAGAATTCTGTGTTCCTGAACTGTGAGAGAATAAATTCCTGTTGTTTTAAGCCACCCAGTTTGTGATAATTTGTTATGGCAGCCCTAGGAAACTAACACAGATGTAGGGCCAACAGGAAGGTTCAGTAAAGGCCTCACAAAGAAAAAATTGTGAGCTCAATTTAAAAGATATTTAAAGTTCTTGTCTTGGTTCATTCAAATTTAAAACAAACAAAAACATTACAATAAAGTATTTCAAACTACTTCATCTGCTCTAGACTTTTTCAATGGTCATGAAAAATCCACACCAGAGTTAAATTTTTTTAAATTTCATTAAACTATTTGAATTTTATTAATCTATGAAGAGTACAATGTCCAATCCCAAGTATTTGCATTCTTGCTATTGAAATGCAAATTCAATACCCAAATGAAGAAACTGCTAGGATCTTATTAAAAACAAATTTTGTGCCTACTCCTGTCTTCAATTTAGTAAGCCTCAAAGCAAACTAATGAGGTCAAAGAGATGGTATGACTTGGAAACTCTTGGAAGAAAAATAGTCCTCCTACTAAAAGGGTAATATATCATATATTTCTAGCTGAGAAAGATTGTTTTCTATGTGGTTTTGCTTTCTATTAACAGCTAAGAACATCCCCATTCTTAAGTGACATAGGCTTTATATTTTACATTAATTCTATTTTCAAGTTTGGATGTAAAAAAAGTGAATTTATGCACAAAGACATTTTCTATATAATAAATAATTACAAAGTGAACATAAGGAATATAATTATTGAACATTACCCATTTTGTAGAATACTTTCAATAATAAGCATCTGAATCACATGTACAGAGAAATAGTTACCTGCTGGGTTTTAAATTTAATAAGATATTTTATTTTGTTTAAGATTTTATTTATTTATTTGACAGAGAAAGAGCACAAGCAAGGGGAGTGTCAGGCAGAGGGGGAGGGAGAAGGAGGCTCCCCACTGAACAGGGAACTGGATATGGGGCTCCATCCCAAGACTCTGGGATCATGACCTGAGCTGAAGGCAGACACTTAACCAACTGAGCCACCCAGGCATCCCTAACAAGATATTTTGAACAATTATAAAAAAGTAATTAAAAGCAATTGACAGGCTTGCAGGGCAGTAACCCCAAAACTTTGGCAAGATTCCCAAAATGTTATTCATATGTACCCTATACATTCTTCAGCTTTCTTCCCCAGCAGCTGGATTAGAAAGAAAGCCCAAGAAGCTATCCATAAAAAGCTGTCTATACCTCATGACACTTGATTTAGGAACTTCTTCTAGATACCATGACCTGGAACCAGTGATAATTCTCATCATGTTCTTGAATAATTATTGTTCTTTTTATTGTCAATGAGCAAGTGAAGCTTATTCAGGGCTCTATTTCCCAAAAGAAGTAAAGAGAATAATAAAGGCCCAATCTTCTGGAGAAAGAGTTGTGTCTGGAAACTGAAGGATTTTTATTATTCTTTCCTTCAGATTTCTCTAGGTCCAAGCTGTAGATCCAGTCCTCTTTATACCTTGTCAACCATTGTTTTAATCTTCTCCTAGCAAATGTGAAGCATGAAGGAGAATCCATGAGATCAAGATGGCCAGAATTCCATTTTATCAAGGCAGGCTAATGCTGTCAAGCAATAAACATTTTTTTGAGTGCTTACTATGTGCCAGTCAACCATGCCAGGCACTGGGTTTTCAGTGGTAAGATAGACATAATCCCCTTTGGAAGACAGTGTTGCTTTTCTAATATTGGGACATTACTATCATCTGTGCAACCTCTTCTTGAGATAAGGGTTTTCTTAAGCCTCTCCCCACAACCTTGAAACCTTCAATTTTAAAATGTTACAGAATTAATACTACTGTCACATCTGTTTTAATTTATACAGTTAAAGAAATATTTTGATAGTACTAGTATATTTCCAAATATAATATTTTCCCTATTTGGGATGTATTGAATATGTGCTGTGAAGGGGGGGATCTGGAATCCTCCTATGACCTCATGAGCAACAGATGAGCTCCCGTATGCAATTGGTCTAAAGTAACTGTGAAAGAGCAGTTTCAAGATGTTTAAAGGGTTACTTTTCCTGAAGGAATTTTGCGTTCTGTCCTGAAAGATGAACTGAGTCCATTTACATAATAGTTGCAACCAAGTGGCCAAATTGCCTACCTTTCTGCATTCTAATATGTAATTACTTATATTCAACTAAAAACAAACAAACAAAACCCTACACGGTAGCAAAAGCACTAGCCTATAATTCTCAAAAACAAGGAGTGATACTATAAAATGTTTAATTTACTTACTTTGGAATTTTTCTTGAGGAGAGTTTCCAGAAATGCTTATGAACTATGAAAAGAAATACAGCATTTAAAACAGCTTTAGAATGCTATGTTCTACCATCAGAATAAAAGAACCTAAACTTATCAACATCAAAAGATTTTATCATAACCTTTTTCTCTTTTCTTAAATTCTGGTAATATTTCTTTGTTGATGTCATGTTGAAGCTATGTCTAATTGTTCTAGTGCTACCCTGAGGGAGTGCAAATGAGCTGAGTTGTTAAATATACTTATTAATACCCAACATTTATACCCACCTACATTTTCTATGCCAGTTATGCTTATTTTTCATTCTTCCTTGTTAGAAAGTTTAAAAACAACTTTGTCTGCCTTCTTTTTAAATTTAAGGGATTTAATTTATATCTTCTCAAGTGGCCCATCTTCCTTCATGTGTTGTGTAGGTTTATTTAATCATTCAAGTATCTCCTTTGTAAGCGATGTCAAAAAAAGTTCAGACTTTTTCAGACAATAACAAAAAAAAAAACAACTCTCACCCTGAAGACTAAAAAAATTAAATATTCAGGGAGAAACATTTTACGTCTGAATTTTATTAGGCAATTATCTTTCAGAAGATATTGATGAAAATCTTTCAGTGTATAACAATAGTAATAGGTAATTGCATTTATTATAGCCATTTGCTTTGGTTATTCTCTGAGGTTAATTTTGTTCTGTCTAATGCTATTTTAATTAAATATACACTGCAAGTAGGTCAGTGTTATTAGATGTTGGGTCAGTATATTTATGAGTCAGTTTCTATTTATAATAACTCTCTTGTTCCTTTCCAGCAAGAATTATTGGCCTATAATTTAAAACACAAATGAACTGCCTCTTGAAAGTAGAACTAAGAATTAGTTTCAAGAAATGAATACTTAGAGTAGGTTAACATCTAATGAATGAAATTGTGAACTGGTTTGTTTTATATGCATATATATATGCCTATAAATATATAAATATGACTATACACACACACACACACACACTATGTGTGTGTGTGTATGTATTTAATACAACCAAGCTAGCTTCTAGTGAGATGAGATCACTTATCAGAAAAAAACAATTATACAAACCAGGCTTTTGCTTTCTCAAATCAAGAAAGAATATCATCAGGGCACCTGGGTGGCTCAGTCGGTTAAGCGACTGCCTTCGCTCAGGTCATGATCCCGGGATCCTGAGATCGAGTCCCGCATCGGGCTCCCTGCTCCGCGGGAAGCCTGCTTCTCCCTCTCCCACTCCCCCTGCTTGTGTTCCCTCTCTTGCTGTGTCTCTCTGTCAAATAAATAATAAAAATAAAATCTTTAAAAAAAGAAAGAATATCATCAAAGGGGATAGATAGTTGGTGATGACAATAATGAGTTGAAAAAGGAAACTCTCCATTGCTGCCAGTGTAGATGTAGTCTCAAAAGCATCATTTTGCTGCATTGGCAAGAGTCTTTGTGACCACTGTCATATGTGCAGAGATAGTGTCTACAGATAGAACTTCAAAAAGGTCTCATCAACTAGAAGTTCCCATCAATTCAACCATTCTATTTCACTCTACTACTGATGTTGGGAAGACATACAGAAAAATTTAAGCAATCACATTATGACCTGATAATCTTTGATTATCCATGGCAAAAAAATGTCTGAGACTTGTTAAAGGATGATTCTGCCATTTGGCACCACCTAAGGATCCCCTTCTTGGTCACTTGAATATGGGATATGCTCTAAGATTCTGAAATGGCAAAACAATGCATAACTTTAGATTTTCTTTATCAAGAAAATATAAAACCAATCTCTTTCTAGGGTATGGGAAACAATAAATAGAAGACAATCTCTTCCTGCACAAATTCCTTCTACTAAATATAAAACTGAATTTTAGACCTATTGAGTCATCCTTTTGCACCACATGTTTCTAACAATAAATACAAGTAGGGTCTCTAATGAAAAACAAATTATCATCTAAAAGACAGTATCATGTCTAAAATTTTAGGAAGCAAAATTCTAGAAATTTGTTTATTCAGTAAGTACTTTGTGCAGGCCTACCCTACATCATGTATTAAGATGAGCTGCAGAGAATACAGTAGTAATAATCCAATGCATGTGAAACAGAAACTTCTCCCTTTCATGAAACTATTCATCTTGTGAAATAGATAAGAGATGCACAACTATAATATAGATATAACTGGTCAGAACTAAGAGAGAGTGGTACAGTGCAATACAAATTTAGGCCATAAAGAAAATAGTTTGTATTAACTTTGAAATGCCCATTGTACCCCAGGCCTCATCAGGAATACTTTTTACATTCATATTTTGGTAACTCAGATATGTTCTAACTTGCGATGTGCAATTTTTTTTTTAATGTTAATACTTTGACAAAAGAAGGGAACAATATAAGGAGAGGAGAGGGGAAGTCAGGTAAGATATCTGTTCTCTAAATGTCCCAACCAGAGAAAAACTCAATATTTTACAAATGTTAGTTACTGTGTTTATTATTATTATCATTATGTTTCTATTATTCAGAACCATACCCAAAACGTGCATCAAGTTATAATTAAGGCCTTTATATTCTGAATAAAGGTCAACATTTCCTAAATTGTATTTCTCAGAATAGTAATTCTATGAAATATTTGCATTGGGATTATATTTTAAAAGAAAATTTTCTTTCAGTGTCAAACATTTTTGGGAAATGCTAGGTTAGTTCCCCAGGGAAAATGTGCCAGACTTTTCTGAGCCTGTAATATGATTCTCCAACTAGGGAACACAACAACTGCACAACTTAGTTGAGTGTAGAATTATTTTTCTCTCAGCTCATTAAAAAATATTTTTTCTAAGGTGTGCAATTCGAACTCCTAAGAGTCATCTGTTAAATCCAAGATGGGGATAGCCAGAATTCACTCCACTGCCTTAACTGGCCAAGCCTATTTTAAACCACTAACTAACTAACTTTTATTTCCTTCTTTCTTTCTTCTTTCCTTCCTTCCTTCTTTATTTCTTTTATATTTTGCTCTGTTGATAAGACTTAGGGGAAAGTCCGATGACGCATCAGATTGCTTGAAGTTAGTAGGTAAGTTAGAGTTTTCCCAGAAGATCAAGTATTATCGGCACTAATGTCGTTTTTCTTAGGATAGGATAGGGTCTGAGAAGATGACCAGGTTCTGAAGAAGAGAGAAGATGACAAAAGAAAGGCATGAATTTAGTTTGTTTTTCTCTCTGAAATAAGAAATTAAACCAGTACATTTTATAATACAGATATAGAGAAATATATGATCAAAGTAGAAGTTCATACTTGTTCTTGAAAAAGAGACAGCTGAATTCTAAATAGGATTGAAGCACGACTTAATGAGATAATATTTCATTATGTATCAGACTAAGAATTCTGCACAGCAGGATACTCTGTTGATGACAGTCTTTCTGAGTCTTGAATTCACCTTTTATTTCCCTTTCTATCATTCCACCTCAACTCAATGTTCTCTTATGTTGCTGTGACTCAACAGTATATTGGTTTGAGTAGCTACTAGGGCTGGGACTTAGGATGAGGGGAGTGAGATACCTCAGAGACATTTAAGCAGTGTCAAAAAAAAAAAAAGAAAAAGAAGTAATCAAGATAAATATTTCAATAAATTTTTAAAATCAAAATTAATATTAAAAGTCCATGATAAACAAAACATCAGAATTTTGAATAAAGAGGATCAGAGTACTGAGTTGTCTTTTGCCTTAGGCTCCTATATGGCTCGGCATGGCACGGGTAGCTGCCTCTTTAATCAGAATTTCCCTGGGCTGCACTCTGTTAGTCTCACACCTGAGGACACTTAGCTTGCAATAGTTGAGTTTTACATAACCTATATGTGCAAGCACATTTGAACACAAATTGTTTAATTCAGTTGCTTAAGGTGTTATTTTGCCAACAACCATTAAGTATTTTGAAGCTGGTTTAAACTGATTTTCTATTTCTCTAAATTTGTGAATAGGTATACCTCGTGACGAGATTGATGGAAAATGTAAATATTGCTCATTAATGTTCTGATGGAAACTTCAAAACCCAGAAAAGTTAACGCAAAGTCAAAGAAAGAGCGCCCGATTCTGAATACCTCCAAACTGCCTCCAAACTGCCTTTTCCTCTCTGAGTACACATGCATTCTGGCAAATTAAAAGCAAAAATCATGATGCTGACTTTTCTTCCCTTATAAACATGTTAGACTTATTTTGATGATTTTTCTAGAGGTTAGAATGAGGGACATGGTTAGTTTAGTCTAAAATAAATTCTGTGAGCCATTATTCTACTGCCCTCTATTGTTAAACAATGAATAATAATGTCCTTGAACAGGGTGAAATAGAGAGTGAAATTTCTTTCACAAAGCAGCCATATATCTGTCTTCTATATTTGTATTGATAACCTAGAGTATTCCCTAGAGGCAAAACATATGCAGTTTGTCTTTGGAAATTCAAAATCCATTAGGAAAAGTTTTTATTCTGGCATACATACTTCAGCACACAATATGACAAATTAATAAGTTTATGAAACTTAATTTACTTATTTTAAGAAAACTAGTATATACTTATTTAAAAATAGTCGTGCAATATAGAATGTGCACAGAAGAGAATAAAAGTCCCCAAATCCTATACCCATAAGCACTAGTGATATCTGATGCTATACTTCCAGAGTTCATTGTACACAATTCTACTTAAAAAAAAAAAAAATTCACAGGGGCTCCTGGGTGGTGGAGTTGGTTAAACATCCGACTCTTGGTTTTGGCTCAGGTTGTGATCTCAGGTCATGATCTCAGGGTTGTGAGATCGAGCCCCACGTTGGGCTCTGCACGGGGTGCGGAGCCAGCTTAGGATTCTCTCTCTCCCGTTCTGCCCCTCTCCTTCTGCCCCTCCCCACTCTCTAAAAATAAATAAACAAATCTTTTTTAAAAAAAATCACAATTATTTCTAAGTCAACTTTTGTTTCCACTCATTCTAAAAGGCCTTTTCTTTCCTTCTGGCTTAGTTCCCTTCAATATCTTAAGTGTTCAATTGATTAAGCAAATCACCCATGAGGACCTATGCTAGAAACAATGAGGACTTGTATAAAAACTACCCAATAACTTTGAGCAACATGTGACAGGCACATATAAAACAACCGACTCAAGAACACTAATGGTGACATACTGTAAAGAACTAAAGAAATGAAATGCAGAGCAGCAAATGTAGGGCAGCTTGCATCTGCTGTGAGGATGGTTATGAAAGCTTCCTCCATTCCTGAGAAAGCATGAATGAAGGGCATGAGGATAACATTCATGCAGGTATCAGGTGAAGACTGAGCAAAAGTAATGATGGGTTATACCACAATTGAGAATAAGCATGATTCCTACTGAGAAAATAAATAAAAAAAAACAAAAAAGAAAAAAGAAGAAAAATGACCTGACTTACTCTAAACGGTGAGCTCCTTAAGCACAGTAACTATTTCATAGTGTTTGTGGCATTCTCAGATCAAGATGCAGCACACAGTAAGCAAGAAGAAATATTAAAGAGAAAAAAGGACCCAAAGGAAGGGAAATGGGAAGGAAGAGATAAAGGTAGTACAGGAGGGAAAAGGAAGAGAGAATGATGGGGAAAGCAGAGGAGAAAGGGAGAATAAAGAAGAAGGAAGGAAGGAAGGAAGGAAGGAAGGAAGGAAGGAAGGAAGGAA